>NC_061116.1:40316470-40378305 GCF_002878395.1 Capsicum annuum
AATGAACAATTGATAGTTGAGATATGTTTTAATAAATGAGAAAATACATAAATTATCCCCTAAAGTTGGATTGAATTTATAAATAGACACTTAAAATTTGCGGGGTCTTATGAACCCCGAAATAATTTTGAATTAATTTAAATACATCTGTAACACCCCGCATTTTTGGGGTAGACTTTGAACCGTCGTTGCTATATGTATAAACTTTAATTGCATGATTTGTATGTGAATACATGTGTCATGATTATTATCCTAGTGTGTGAAGTGCTTTCGAGGTGAAAAATGTTCATAGGAATCACTTAAAGCGAAGTTGAGCTAAGAGCCTTTGATTCAGCCAAATCTTTGTATTCGATTCTACAAGAGTCTACTTTGAACATGCATAACTTTTTAAATATGTAGAATTCTTCACCTCAAGACCCACCAAATGATATATAATAGAGTTAGCTTTCCAACAATATCAATTTTGCCTTAATCTGATACCCAAGCAAAAAGTTATGGCATTTTTTGTGAGAGGCGGTAAGGGTAGGCGATAAGCCCACGCCGTGGGGGTTATTCCCCCAGAATAAGGCGGTCATCATGGGGGATACTCCCACAGACTAGAGGGTGCACCGCGGGGTCTATTCCTTCACTGTTTCATCTTCTTAAGGGTCAGGGGTACTTTGGTCATTTCCCCTCAACCCCAAATGTCCAAAACATAACACCAAAAAGGGAATTAATTACTCATCTTCATCAAAAAAACTCACGTAAAAAATCATCCCCTTTCCCAAGAGCAATAGTCCAAGCTTCTTCTCTCAAGAACACAAGGATTCAAGTCCCCAGAGATTCAAGCTTTCTTCACAAATCAAGAAGCTTAAGGTATGTAGGACTATCCTAAATCACATGGGCATAGGTTTTATGATTTTAATAAGTTTTAAAGTTATATATTTATGTATATGTAATGAGTTTTGAGAAATTGTTTTAAGAGCATGCTTCAAGAACCCAATTTGATGAAAGTGTGTATTTTTCACGGGGTTTTCCATAAGCTTGATTTATAATATTGTGACTTTGATCTAAGGGGGAGATGATGAACTAAGTGTAATAGCTCATATTTTCTTAGATTAATTTCTCTCAGTACATGAGTTATTCTATAAAAATTTTAAAACGCTAGTATTTTTTAGTTTAGAGCCTGCCATTGCATAGGAAATTGAATTAGCTTTTCAACGATATAAAATTTGCTTAAATTCGAGAATCGAGTAAGAAATTATGGCTATTTTAAGTTTCAGTCATTAAACACTGTCATTCAGTCCAGTAGCGCATAGTAGAGTATGCTAAAATGGCAATTGTCAGTTTCTAGTGTTGCTCCATGATATTGGCGCATCGCGCTAAGGCTTATTTTCATATTTGTCAATTTTCAGTCTATCAACGCAATCCCATCGCATCGCGGTGAACTTCCAGGTCCCAACCAAAGTGGCAACGCGATACCACCGCATCGCGCCACCAGACCAGTTTCCAATTATCAAATTCCAGTGACACGACGCGATAGCGCCACGTCGCGCTAAGGATGAAAATTGGGAATTTTTAGTTAATTTTGAAATTTAATTTCCAAAGGCCTTTAGGTCATTTTTCCTCACACCAGTCAGCCTAAACATGGGATTAAAGCCCTAAATACACTATTATGACATTATTTACTTACTCTTCTCAAGAAATTAAAGTTTTCTCTTTAAAATACAAAACCCTAGCTTCAAGAACCAAGGCCAAAACTCAGAATTTCTTCAAGCACCTTCAGGAACTAATAACCCTAGGTATGTTAGGTATTCATCTATGGGCCCCTTTCAACCATAGAGTCCAAGAATCCATTTTTAAAGCTTCAAGATTTATGATTTATCATTTCCATGCTTGGAATTGAATGTATTCATGTTCATGCTAGTAATTGGGATCCTATGCATGTTTAATTATAAGTTTCCATGAAATTTAGATAGTTATGTGGTGAATTATATTAATTGCATACTTAACCCTTGAAATTTGAAATTGAATGTTGTATTCGTGATTACATGTATTGTCCATTATCATGTGAAATACTTCATGCTCCCCATATGTTTGATAAAATGCCTATGTTAATGAAATAGTGCCCTTATAACATGATAGCATGTATTCCCCATTCATGTATAAGTAGATGTATTACAAGTGTTTGATTAAATGGCTCTATGAGTAAACTATGGACAAGTGTACATTGTTATGATTTTCAAGAGTATATTATGCTTTATTTTTCATGCTATTTAGTCTTGGTGGTATTTAATATCCGACAATTTAGCTGTGTGCCTAGAGCCAGTGTCAGTTACAGAATCTCAGTCATGTCACGATCAGTAGTACTCTCAGTCAGTTACAAAACTCAGTAGAACTCAGTCAGTTACAGAACTAAAGAAAACTCAGTAAACTCAGTATCAATTCAGTCCAGTTTAGTATACTTAGTTAGTTTCTTTCAGTTAGGAGTAGGGTTTAGCACCGAGTGAACCCAAGGATGGGGGCTCACCTGCCAATAGAGGGTGTGATCCTTAGAAGCAATCCTTGTGTTTCATAACTACGTAGCCAGCGTAGGTTGAGATATTAAACCTGTCAGTTGAGAGTTGATATGGTGTTTTAACCTGACAGATGAGGGTTCCACCATTCTCATTAGAGTACCTACTAGATAAAGGTAACTTTTTAGCTTGTCTTTACCCATGGCACAGTGTTGACACTCTTCCAATTGGGGTTATAAATTGGACCCCAACTCAATTATTTTATCTTATTTGGGGCATATCGGTTAGAGGATTACCTCCCATAGTCTTAGTTTCACTCTTCAGAATAGAACTAAGTTCAGTTCTACAGAACTACGACTCTCAGATCAAGTCAATCAGTATTAGTAACCCAGTTATCAGTAACTTCAAATATCAGTTACTCAGTATCAGAATTCAGGACTTAGCTTCCGATAAGCTTAGTCACAGTGTTTATTTATATACACAGTAGTGCACACTTAGTCTTTACAACAGTATCAGTTATCCGTGTACTCTCATGTTCAGTTACTCTATATCATTCAGTTAGTCATTATTCATGCATATGAACCCTTGCATTCAGCCTTACCTCATCTAGCATACCAGTACATTCCGCGTACTGACATATACTATTTCTTTATGCTATGATGTATCATATCATAGGTTCGGACGCTTAGGTTCCTATCCGTGCATAGACAGATTCAGTTTCATCCAGTAGTATCAGAATTAGTTGTGAGTCCTTATTTATCGAGGATGTTTTATTATTTTAATTTCTCAATAGATGTAGTGTAATACCCCGTATTTCCCTAGCCTAGATTAACCCTCAGTACATAGGTTATCCAAACTAAAAACTTTGGAATACTCAGTAATTTTTAGATTAAAGCCTGACATAGCCTAGGAAATTTAATTAGCTTTCCAATGATATAAAATTCGCTTAAAATCGACAACCAGGTAAGAAGTTATGGTAATTTTAAGTTTTAGTAATTAAACATTGTCATTCACTACTCTAGCCAATTTAGTCATAGCTTAGAAAGAACGGCCAGCTACTGTTTTGGCCAACCCAGTGACCAATACTGCTACAACCAAGATTCGGGACTTCACCCAAATGAATCCTCCTACCTTTACAAGATCTAAGTCAGAAGAGGATTCATAGGAGTTCCTCAAACAGGTTCAGAAAGTCACAAACATCATCGGAGTGGCTTCCAGTAAGACTGCTGAGTTAGCCACCTATTAGCTATAAGATGTAGCCCATATGTGGTTTAAGTAATGGATCGTAGGCAGGGGTATAGATGCAAAGCCTATAGAGTGGGAAAAGTTTGCTACTTCCTCCTTAGATAGATTCTTTCCCTAGAAGTTGAGAGAAGCCAAAGTGTTAAGAGTTCATTAATCTCAAGTAAGGTAGTATGAGTATAAAAGAGTATTCCCTCAAGTTTACTCAGTTAGCCAGGTATGCTCACCATGTAGTTGCAGACAATAGGTCCAGAATGAGCAAGTTTGTATCTAGTGTGTCAGATAGTGTGGTTAAGAATGCAGAACAACGATGTTGATTTAAAAGATAGACATATCTAGGCTTATGGTCCATGCACAACAGATTGAAGAGCAGAAACTTAAGAAGTAGAGGGAAAATAAGAGGGCAAGAATTGATAGTTTTAATTTTAATCAGCCTAAGTCAAATGGAGGATAACCATTACCAATTTTGTCCAAAGTCTTTCGTTCCAGCTCCTTCCTCAGCCAGTGTACCGATGACCCAGGATAGCGTAAGAAATGGTCGTACTAATCTATTTTGCGAAGAGTGTGCTAAAGACCATCAGGAAGAGTGTAGGGCTGGCAATAATATTTGTTATGTCTGTAGAAAACTGGGCCATAGGCTCAGGGAGTGTCGAGTAGCTACTTAGATAGGTAGGGATATATGCCATTAGGGTCAATCTCATAAGTCACCAGTTCAGTCCAATCGCCCGAATCAGTAGGGCTTCTCTTCTAGTGCTACCCACGATCATTGTCTGAATAGATTTTATGCATTTTTGTCCTGACAGGATCAGGAAAGTCCTCCTGATGTGGTCACTGGTAAGTTAAAAATCTCCCACTTATATGTTTATGCCTTATTAGATCCATGAACTTCTCTATCTTCTGTAATTTCTTACATAGCAGTCCATACCAAGGTTGAACTCTGAAATAGTAGTAGGGTTGTTGATTTAGTGACCCACAGATGTAGAATGATGACTTTAAGCTAAGTGGGAGATGGTAGTATAGTACATGGTAGAAGACCATGCATTCTTACAGTTCCTAGTACAAGGAGTTCCAGTTTACTCTGTAGTATGAATCAGGTTCAATAAGTTCAGAAATTCCAAACTCAGGTCATGCAATTCATGACACACGTATTCATATTTCCTAGTATGCTCAGTTCTCATGACTCGGTTATACTTTAAATGGTCCGTGAAGTTCAGTTTATGTCATGTGTTCCTCAGGCCTCAGTAGAATGTAGAAGTCATTCAGTCTTCCTTCAGTTAGATGGTGTCTCGTACATCATCACAGTCTTCCTTAAACCTACTCAATCCCATATTTAATACCATTACAAACTTGGTATCAGTTACAACCGGGTAAGAAGTTATGGCGATTTTAAGTTTCAGTCATTAAACATCGTCATTCAGGCCAGTAGCGCATTACAGAGTATGTCAAAATAGCAATTGTCAATTTCCAGTGGTTCTCCACGATATTAGCGCGTCGCGCCATAGACTCAATTCACGATTGTCAATTTCTAGTGTACCAACATGATTTCACCATGTCGCACTGCACTTCCAGTTCACAAACAAAGTGGCAATGTGATACCACCGCATCTCCCCACCATGCAATTTCCTAGTTGTCATTTTCCAGTGACATGACACGATAGCATTGCATCGCACTAGGGGCCCAGATCGGGAAAATTTCACAAAAAATTAAAGTTGTGCCTAGGGTTAAAGCAGTCTTTTCCCATAATTTTATTTCACCCAGATGTGGGATTTAAGCCCTAAAAACGTTTTAACCCTTCATTATTCACTTTTCCCCAAAATCAAAAGTTATTTCTCTCTCAAGAAAACAAACTCTAGCTCTCAAGAATCAAGGTCAATCCTAAAAATCTCTTCAAGAACTCCAAGAACCTCACAAATTAAGGTATGTTAGATGTTCATCCATGGATCCTTACCTTTCATGGATCCCAAGAATCCTTTTTCAAAATACAAGATTTATGATTTCCATGTTTTAATTAGATTGAATTTATGTTCATGATGTTGTTTGAGTTTTAATCCATGATTTAGATTACCAGTTCCAAGAATTGATTCTAGTATGTGTTGAATTACATGATATTCATGATAAACCCTTCAATTTGAAAGTTAATTGTTGTAACCATGTTAACCCTAAGTGTTTGTGATTTTGTGAACCAAGAATGTTTCCATGTGTTTGATAAATTGTCTATGAGAATAAAATAATACCATTATAGCATGCTAACATATATTCTCCATTTATGTACAAGTTAATGTATTACAAATGTTTAATAAAATATCTCTATGAATGAATTATGACCAAGTGAACATTGTTACGTTATTCAAAATGATGCTTTGCTTTACTTTTCATTCTATCGAATCCTGGGGGTATTTAATACCCAATAATTTAGTTGTTTACCTAGAGCCAGCATCAGTGATAGAATAGTATCAATCATGTCACGATCAGTAGTAATCTCAGTCAGTTACAGAAGTCAGTAGAATTTAATCAGTTACAGAACTTATTAAAACTCAGTAATATCAGTATCAGTCCAGTCCAGTTCAGTGTCTTTCAGTTGGGAGTAAAAACTATATCGAGTGAGTATGGAGGTGATGACTTCTTCCATAAGGCAGGCAGAGTCGTTAGTAGTAGTCTCACACTACAGAACTACGTAGCCAGCGTAGGATGTGAGGAGTCACCCATTAGATTAAGGTATGGCTACCTCCCAGGGGTCACCCATTAGATTAGGCTTGACTTTCTGTTCAGCGTTACCCGTCAGATAGGCTTGACCATAACAATGTATTTATCCGTGGCACGGTACTGGCACCCTTCCAACTGGGGTTACAGGTTGGACCCCACTCAGTTTAATCAGGGGCATGTAGGTTAAGTGAGAACTCCCACAATTTCAGTTTGAGTCTCAGTCTTCAGAATAGAACTTAGTTCAGTTCTACAGAATTAAGACTGACAAATATAGTTACCCAGTTATTAGTAATTCAGATTATCGGTGATCCCAGATTATCAGTATATTCAGTTATCAATAATCAGATTCAGTTTTATTATACTAGTCATAGTATACACAGTATGTTCAGTAGTTACAGATCCTCCATGTATGCTAATCTAGCTTTTGAATATCATTCGGTTAGTTATTGTTCATGCATATGAACCCATATATTCAGTCTTACCTCATTTAGCATACCAGTACATTCCCACGTACTGATCACATACCTATTTCTTACGCTATGATATTTTATATCATAGGTTCGAACGCTCAGGTTCCTGACCGCACTTAACCAGATTCAGCCAGTAGTAGCAGATTTAGTAGTGAGTCCTCATCTATCGAGGATATGCTTTTATTTCAGTACTTTAGCTTAGTAGTATTTTAGTAGATGGAGATAGTTGGGGGATTTTTCCATCAACTCCACTTTCAGACAATTTCAGTTTGAGGCTTTTCAGACTAGATTTTCAGACAGTATTTTAGATTCAAATGTTATTATTCATTATCAGTATTTTAGATGTTTTGAACCATATGGCATTTCATCCTATTTTTTGGCATTATTACAGTATTATTGTTCAGTGCTCACAGCAAATATCATTTATGGGTTAGCTTATGGTCCTTCGGGGTCTTAAGCACCATGTGATGACTAGGGGATAGTCATGGGTTGTTACAAACTTGGTATCAGAGCCTAAGGTTCAATAGAGTCCTAGGGAGTCTGAAAAGTTGCATCACATAGAGTCTTGTGCATGGGTGTGTAGCGCACCGCACTTATGGACAGGAAGCTATGAGATGTTTTAGGAAAAGTTTCCCTTCTTTCAGTATTTATGTCAGGCGAGTAAGCATAAGCTCAAGTTACACTCTCAGTCTAATCTGCTTCTTCCTTTCGTTTACAGAATATATCTCCCAAAAGGACTAACAAAAGAAGAACCGAAAACCAGTCAGCCCCTCAGCCCGTTCAGGCAGATCCCCTGGATGAACATGTCTCTCACGCAGAATTCAGAGCTACATTCACTACTCTAGCCAATTTAGTTGTAGCTTAAAATGAACAGCCAGCTGCTGTTTCAGCCAACCCAGTGGCCAATACTGCTGCAACTAGGATTCGGGACTTTACTCAAATAAATCCTCCTTCCTTTATGGGATCTAAGTCAAAAGTAGATCCACAGGAGTTTTTTGATCAGGTTTAAAAAGTCACAAACATCATGGGAGTGACTTCCAGTGAGAGTGCTAAGTTAGCCGCCTATCAGTTATAAGATGTAGCCCGTACATGGTTTATGCAGTGGATGGTAGACAGGGGTATAGATGCAGATCCCATAGAGTGGGAAAAGTTTGCTACTGCCTTTCTAGACAGATTCTTTCCCTTAAAGCTGAGAGAATCTAAAGTGTTCGAGTTCATTAATCTCAAGCAAGGTAGTATAAGTGTAAAAGAGTATTCCCTCAAGTTTACTCAGTTAGCCAGGTATGCTCCCCATGTAGTAGCAAACAATAGGTCCAGAATAAGCAAGTTTGTATTTAGGGTGTCAGATAGTGTGGTTAAGCAATGCAGATGAATGATGGTGATTAAAGGGATGGATATATCGAGGGTTATGGTCCATCCTCAACAGATTGAAGATTAGAAATGTAAGGAGAAGGAGAGGGAGAATAAGAGGGCAAGAATAGGTAGTTTTAATTTTAATCAGCCGAAGTCAGATGGGGTAACTATTCCTAGTTTTATCCAAAGTCTTCAGTTCCAACTCCGTCCTCAGCCAGTGTACCGATGACCCAGGATAGCATAAGCAATGGCCGTACTAATCTACTTTACGAAGAGTAAGGTAAAAACCATCAAGGAGAGTGTAAGGTTGGCAGTAATATTCGTTATGGTTGTGGAAAACTCGGCCATAGGCTCAGGGAGTGTCAAGTAGCTGTTCAGAGAGGTAGGGATATGCGCTATCAGGGCTAGTCTCATCAATCACCAGTTCAGTCCAGTCGCTCGGATCAGCAGGGCTCCTCTTCCAGTACCACCCACGGTCAGCGTCTAAATAGATTATATGCACTTCAGTCCCGACAGGATCAGGAAAGTCCTCCTGATGTAGTCACTAGTAAGTTACAAAACTCCCACTTATATATTTATACCTTATTAGATCCATGAGCTTATCTATCTTCTATAATTTCTTACATAGCAGTCCATACCAAGGTTAAACCCTAAAATAGTAGTAGGGTTATTAATTTAGTGACCCACAAACATAGAACGGCAACTTTAAGCTAAGGGGGAGATAGTAGTATAGTACATAGTAAAAGACCATACATGTTTATAGTTCCTCGTATAAGGAGTTCCAGTTCACTCTATAGTACGAATCAGGTTCCATAAGTTTAGAAATTCAAAACTCAGGTCATGCAGTTCATGACACACGTATTCATGTTTCCCAGTATGCTCAGTTCTTATGACACATGTTACACTCTAAATGGTCCGCGAAGTTTAGTTTATGCCATGTGTTCCTTAGGCCTCAGTAGTGTGTCAAAGTCATTTAGTCGTCCTTTAGTTAGATGGTGTCTCATACATCATCACAGTTTTCCTTAAACCTACTCAGTCCCATAGTTAGTACCGCTACAAACTTGGTATCAGTTACCATCTCATATCATCCTCATGTCAGTCATGTATTTCTTAAATCAATTTTAGCCTTGTAATCATGCATCAGATATGCATGTTCAGTATGTAAGTTCAGCCTATCAGACTAGTCACTAATCATGCTTCATTTGTGCATGTCTAGTTCAGTACGTAAACTCTATCTGTCCGTACTCTCTCAGCATAACTAGCCACATTCGAGGACGAATGTTCCCAAGGGAGAGATATTGTAATATCCTGTATTTCCCTAGCCTAGATTAACCCTCAGTACATGGATTATTCTAAATAAAAATTTTGGAATATTTAGTAATTTTCATATTAGAGTCTGACTTTGCGCAGGAAATTCAATTAGCTTTCTAACATTATAAAATTCGCCTAAATCTAACAACCGGGTAAGAAGTTATGAAAATTTTAAATTTTAGTCGATGAACATCGTTATTCAGGCTAGTAGCGCATTGTGGAGTGTGTAAAAAAAGCAATTGTCAATTTCCAATGTTTCTCTATGATATTGGTACATCACGTCATAGACCCAGTTCACAGTTGTCAATTTCCAGTGTACCACGTGATTTCACCGCGTCGCGGTGCACTTCCAGTTCACAAACAAAGTGGTAACGCGATACCACCGCATCGCGCTACCATGCAATTTCTCAGTTGTCATTTTCTAGTGACACAGCGTGATAGCGCCGCGTCGTGCCAGGGGTCCAGATTCAGAAAATTTCACAAAAAATTAAAGTTATGTCTGGGGTTAAAACAGTCTTTTCCCATGATTTTATTCCACACAGATATGGGATTTAAGCCCTATAAATGTTTAAACCCTTTACTATTCACTTTCCTCTAAAATCAAAAGTTATTTCTCTCTCAAAAAAACAAACCCTAGCTCTCAAGAATCAAGGTCAATCTCAAAAATCTCTCCAAGAACTCCAAGAACCTCATGAATTAAGGAATGATAGATGTTCATCGATGGATCCTTACTTTTCATGGAGCCCAAGAATCCTTTTCAAAGTACAAGATTTATGATTATGATTTCCATGTTTGAATTAGATTGAATTTATGTTCATGATGTTGTTTGAGTTTTAATCCATGATTTAGATTACCAGTTCCAAGAATTGATTCTAGTATGTGTTGAATTACATGATATTTATGATAAACCCTTCAATTTGAAAGTTAATTGTTGTAACCATGTTAACCCTAAGTGTTTGTGATTTTGTGAACCAAGAATGTTTCCATGTGTTTGATAAATTGTCTATGAGAATAAAATAATACCATTATAGCATGCTAACATATATTCTCCATTTATGTACAAGTTAATGTATTACAAGTGTTTAATAAAATATCTCTATGAATGAATTATGACCAAGTGAACATTGTTACGTTATTCAAAATGATGCTTTGCTTTAATTTTTGTACTATCAAGTCCTGGTGCTATTTAATACCCGATAATTTAGTTGTTTACCTAGAGTCAGCCACAGTGACAGAATAGTATCAGTCATGTCACGATTAGTAGTATCTCAGTCAATTACATTACTTAGTAGAATTCAGTCAATTATAGAACTTAGGAAAAATTAGTAATCTAGTATTAGTCCAGTCCAGTTTAGTATACTTAGTTCAGTGTCTTTCAGTTGGGAGTAGGAACTACACCGAGCGAGTGTGGAGGTGATGACTTCTACCGTAAGGTAGGCAGAGTCGTTAGTAGCAGTCTTACACTACAGAACTATGTATCTAGTATAAGATGCGAGGAGTCACCCATTAGATTAAGGCTTGGCTACCTCCCACGGGTCACCTGTCAGATTAGGCTTGACTTCCTATTCAGGGTCACCCGTCAGATAAGCTTGACCACAGCAGTGTATTTACCTGTGGAACGGTACTGGAACCCTTCCAACTAGGGTTACAGGTTAGACCACACTCAGTTTACTCAGGGAAATATCGGTTAAGTGAGAACTCCCATAGTTTTAGTTTCAATCTTAATCTTCAGAATAGAACTTTGTTTAGTTCTACTGAATTAGGACTGCCAGATACAGTCACCTAGTTATCAGTAATTTAGTTTATCAGTGATCCCAGATTATCAGTATATTTAGTTATTAGATATCAGATTTAGTTTCATTACACTCAATCACAGTATGTTCAGTAGTTACAGATCCTCCATGTATGCTAATCCAGCTCTTGCATTTAGTTAGTTATTGTTCATGCATATAAACCCATGCATTCAGCCTTACCTCATTTAGCATACCAGTATATTCCCACGTACTAATTGTGTCCTCGTTTCTTTTGCTATGATGTTTCATATCATAGGTTCAAACGCTCAGCTTCCTGGCCGCGCTTAGCCAAATTCAACCAGTAGTAGTAGATTTAGAAGTGAGTCCTCATCTATTGAGGATATGCTTTTATTTCAGTACTTCAACTTAGCATATTTTAGTAGATGGAGTTAGTTGGGGGATTGTCCTATGAACTCTACTTTCAGATAGCTTCAGTTAGAGGCTTTTTAGACTAGATTTTCAGACAGTATTTCAAATTCAGATGTTATAATTCATTATCAGTATTTTAGATATTTTGAACCTTATGGCATTTTAACCTATTTTTCTGCATTAATTACAGTATTATTGTTCAGTTCTCACAACAGATATCATTCATGGGTTAGCTTTGGTCCTACGGGGTTGTATGCACCGTGTGATAACTAGGAGGTAGTATCAGGTTGTTATATATAGTATTTCAATAAATGAAGTTAGTTGGGGAATGTCCCATCAACTCTCCTTTCAGATAATTTCAATTAGAGGCTTTTCAGTTTAGTTTTCAATTAGTATTCAATTTTATAGATATTTTCACAGATGATATATTTATCAGCATTTCAGATGTTTGAACCTTATGGCATTTCAGTCTATTATTCTGCATTTATTATAGTATCATGTTTTATTATTCACAGTAAATATCAATCATGGGTTAGCTTGTGGTCCTTCAGGGTTGTAAGCATCGTGTAGCATTTAGGATACAGACTTGAGGCGTTACAAACTTGGTATCAGAGCCTAAGGTTCAACAGTGTCCTAGAAAGTTTGAAATCTGCATCGCGTAGTGTCTTATACATGGGTTTGTAGTGCACCACACTTATGGGCAGGAGGCTATAAGATATTTTAGGAAAGAGTTTCCTTTTTTCTGTATTCATGTCGTCCAAGTGAGCATGATCTCAAGTTAAACTCTTAGTCTAATCTATTTCCTTCTTTTTCGTTTACAAAACATGCCTCTTAAAAAAACTAATAAAAGGAGAACTGGAAATCAATTAGCACCTCCGCCTATTCAGGCAGATCCCCTGGACGAATATGTCTCTCAGTAGAATTCAGAGTTGCATTCACTACTCTAGCCAATTCAGTCATAGATCAAAATGAATGACCAGCTATTGTTTAGAAAACCCAGTGACCAATACTACTACAGCCAGGATCTGGGAATTCACTTGAATGAATCCTCCCCTATTCTCCGAATATAATTTAGAAGAGGATCCACAAGAGTTCCTTGATCAGGTTTAGAAAGTCACAGACATTATGGGAGTTACTTCCAATGAGAGTGCTGAGTTAGTTGCCTATCAGCTACAAGCTATAGCTTATTCATGGTTTAAGCAGTGAAAGGTAGACAGGGGCACCAATGTAGAGCCCATAGAGTGGGAAGAGTTTGCTACTGCTTTCCTAAAGAGATTCTTTCCCTTAGAGCTAAGAGAAGCCAAGGTGCTAGAGTTCATCAATCTCAGGCAAGGTAGTGTGAAAGATTATTCCCTCAAGTTTACTCAATTAGCCAGCTATGCTCCCCATGTAGTAGCAGATAATAGGTCCAAAATGGGCAAGTTTGTATCTAGGATGTCAGATAGTGTGGTTAATGAGTGCAAAAATGCAATATTAATTAAGGAGATGGACATATCCAGGCTCATATTCCATGATCAGCAGATAGAAGAAGCTAAGAATAGAGAGAGAGAGAGAGTCAAAATAAGAGAGCTAGAACAGGTAACATCAATTTCAATCAACCTAAGTCAGAGGGCGGTAACCATTCCCAGTTTCACCTAAAATCTTCATTCTATCTCCGTCCTCCACCAGCGCTCTAGTTCCTAAGTTCGAAAATGGTAACAGTGATAGGGAGCCAAGCTTTAAGTATCAGGGTAGTGTCAGCAGTGGTTGAACAAATCCTCTATGTCAACAATGTAGAAAGAACCACAAAGGTGTCTGCAGGGCTAGCAGTGATATTTGTTTTGGGTGTGGCAAGCCAGGCCACAGATTTAGAGATTGTCCTAAGTCAGGTTATCAGGATTAGCATACTCGTTCTTTAGCTCGGTCAGATCACTTAAATCAACAGAGCGCCACTTCTAGTGCCACCAGTGGGCAATGCCTAAACAGGCTTTATATACTTCAGTCCAGACAAGATCAGGAAAATTCTCCTAATGTTGTCACCGGTACGTTATAGATCTTTCATTTACATATTTATGTCTTGCTAGATCCAGGAGCTTCTTTATCTTTTGTAACTCCTTATATAGCCGTTAACTTCAGAGTCAGTGCAGAAATTCTAGAAGAGCCTTTCTCAGTTTCTACCGCAATGGGTAAATCTATCATAGCCGATGGGTATATAGAAATTGTCTGGTTATGATATCTCAGATAGTTACTTCAGCAGACTTAGTAGAGCTAGAAATAGCATATTTTGATGTCATTCTCGGCGTAGATTGGCTCTATTCATGTTATGCTTCAGTTGATTGTAGAAAAAAATAATTTATTTTTTAGTTTCCAAATGAATTAGGCCTTGAATGGAGAGGTAGTACCATAATGCTTACGGGTTAGTTGATTTCATACCATAGAACAAGAAAAAAGATATCCAAGGGATGTATCTATTATCTTGTGCGAGTCAAGGACTCTAGTTCAGAAACTCCAACTCTTGAGTCAGTTCTATTAGTAAATGAATTCTCAAATGTGTTTCCCAAATATCTTCCTAGAGTTTCTCCCATTAGGGAAATAGACTTCGGAATAGACCTTCTTCCAGATACTCAACCCATATTTATTCCACCATACAGAATGGCTCCAGTAGAACTCAAAGAGTTAAAAGAACAATTGAAAGATCTCCTATATAAAGGATTCATTAGACCCAGCATCTCTCCATACGACGCACCAGTTTTATTCGTGCATAAGAAAGACGGTTCTCTCAGAATATGTATTGACTACCATCAGTTGAAAAAAGTCACAATCAAGAATAAATATCCACTTCCTAGTTTTGAATACTGATTAACTAATATTTGAGTTAATTGATACTGTATTACTAGTACTGAATAACTGTTTTTGAGTTTTACTGATGACTGTGTTACTGATAACTGAGTAACTATTTCTAACAGTCCTAATTTTGTAGAACTAGACTGAGTTGTATACTGAGTTGGGTGACTGTGTCTGATAGTCCTAGTTCAATAGAACTTAACTGAGTTTTGTACTGAGACTGAATCTAAAACTATAGAAGGTAATCATCTAACCAATATACCCCAAATCTGAGTTGATAGGGGTCCAACCTATGACCCCGATTGGAAAGGTGCTAATATCGTGCCACGGGTACTAACACTGGATGTAGAGTCAGTCCAATCTAACGGGTGACCCCTGAGATCAGTCCTAAGCTAGAGGGTGATCCCTGAGTATGTCAGTCCTATCTAAAGGGAGACATCTCATAACCTATGCTGGATACGTAGTTCTAGAACTTAGGGATTGCTTCTAGGGACCCAGTCCTAGCTAACGGGTGACACCTTATACCTAGGGTCACTCGGTGTTGATTTCTACTCCCAACTGAAAGATACTGAACTGAGTATACTAAATAGGACTAGACTGATACTTGAGATTACAGAGTTTTCCTAAGTTCTGTAACTAACTGAGTTCTACTAAGTTCTGTAAATTACTGAGAGAACTACTGATCGTAATATAACTGAGATTCTATAATTGACTGAGAGTACTACTTATCGTGACATGACTGATATTCTATAATTGACACTGTCTCTAGGTACACAACTAAATTATCGATTATTAAATACCCTGAGGACTCGATAGCATAAAAATAAAAACATAGCATGATCATAAAGGCATAACAATACTTTCTTGCTAACAATGCACTTATTTAGACGCTCTATCAAACACCTGATTTACATGATCTTATGCATGAATGGAATCACATATTAATGTTTCATGTTTTCACTAGTCAAATCACATAAGTATTTTATCAAACACTTGTAATGCAATAACTTGTACATGAATGGGGAATACACATTAGCATGCTATAATGGCATTATCTCATTCTCATAGACACTTTATCAAGCACATGGAAAGAATACTTGGTTCATTAAATCATAAGCACTTAGGGTTAACATGGTTACAACAATCAACTTACAAATTGAAGGGTTTATCATGAATATCATGTAATTCAACACATACTAGGATCAGTTCTTGGAACTTGTAATATAAATCATAGATTAAAGACCCAACAATAACATGAACATGAATTTAATTCAACCAAATCATAGAAATCATAAATCTGAGATCATACGTACTTAAAAAAGGATTTTTGGACTTCATGGGTGAAAGGAACCCATGAATGAACACCTAACATACCTTGGTACTTGAATCTGTAAAGACTGATGGTTTGTTCTTGAAGATTAGCTCTTGAAATTTAAAGCCCTAGGGTTTGATCTTGAGAGAATTTGAGAGAAAGTGAGTGTATTTTGCTTATTCAAGACTGAATTTCATGTTTTAGGAGCTGATTAAGGGTGGAAAATGACCCCATATACCCCTCACGATGCATTTTTTAATGACTGAAAACGTGTCCAGTAACACACAGACCAACGTGCCACATCGATGGGATCAACGTCATGGCCGAAGTATTGCACGATGAGATCGATGCTATGGCTGACCTACCACATTGAGTCTACATTAGCTCACTGGAATTGATATTGGGAGCTGGGAAAAACATTTATCGATGCGATAGTTGACTCGGTGCATTGAGATCACATCGATCCACTGGTTTGGACTCCCAATCTTGATTCAAATGAGGTTCAAAAAATCCAAAATTTATCCAGGGACACCTACTGACATTCCAGATCATGGATCAACCCAAAAATCAACATTTAAAATTCATATGGATCATGAAATAAGATTTCCCACTTATGAAGGATAAAATAATTCTAAGTGTGAACACTTAGCTGAAATTTCTAAGTCTGGGACCTCTTTTCAAGCTTTAAGGGACTAAGTTAAGCTTAAAATTTTGTGGAGTCTTACAATATCTCTCTCTTGGGAATATTCATCCTCGAATAAGACTAAATAAGGTAAGAAACATTGATAGACTAAGCTTACACACTGAACATGCATATCTAATGTATGAGTACATGACTGAACTGATTCGTGAATGTATAACTGAATATGCAACGGTAATGGATACCAAGTTTATAACTATAATTGAACATGGAACTAAGCCAATCTAAGGAAGATTGATACCTTAAGCTGGGAATACTGATGAACCTGAGGTCATTTACTAAACATGCATGAACGGGAACATGAGAATATAACTAAGCTTGAATGTAATATATGAACTGAATATCATGAACTGAACTGAGACCTTGAATACATGGCTTATGGATTAGATCAAAACTTGAGGGTCCACCTATGAGTACCCACTACTCCAAACTGGATTCGTTCATGAAGAGAAGATGGAAGGTTTAGGTCATAAAAGCTCGGGGGATTATAGTGCATCTCCCCCTTGGCATATTATGTCCCCTAAAGAATACTGATTTGGCTGAGATACTAAGGAAAAGCTGACACGATGCACAGGGCACCTACGAACTGAATTGTGACTGTATATCAGGGATCTAAAATTGAGGCATGATACATGAACTGAGCTGAACTCACAACTACCTAGTTTTTCCATCTTGGAATAGTTACATTAATGAGACTTCAGGTAGTGCGATTAGATGGAAAGAGGGTAAACCAAACCATAAGAACTTGTCTGCCTGACTGCTAAACTGAATTTCTAGCTTTATAGACTAACTCATGCCAAAAACTTGTACTCGATTGGAGCATTTCCTTGGCACTCTATCTATAGAGTTCTAGTGGCTTTAGGGAGAAAGAAATCTTGACATGGGCTGAATAAAATAGATAAATAAGAAAATCACTTCCTTGCTAAAATTCTGTAATGTGAGGCGAGGCCTACGAAATATCATATAAGCCCTATGTACTGCATCTACAAAGTTTTCAAGCTTAAACATATCCCTCGAATACCCGCTCAACTATATTCCCCATCTTAATACGATGCTTCACCTGAGACTACTGAAAATATTCACATGGGCGCTGAGCATGAAGGTATAAACATACTAACTTATCTGATTAACTGAATGTCTCATAGCTAAATACTGGTCATGTAAGATTGAACTGTACTTAACCTGAATAACTGGACTGAAACTAAAGATTACCATGAATATGAGGTATCGAATAACTGAGAAACATGAGGTAACTAGGCATGAATTCATGAGAACTATATTATTTGAGAATGCAAGACCAAGCATATAACATAATTCTGAAATACTGAGATACTGACAATTGAATAACTGATAATTGTACGCTTTGGTCAATCAAACCTAAAATAAGACTGAGTTTAGGACTGAATGTTGAACTGACCACACTGTAAAGCATGACATAAGTATATAAGTCATGAGATGCATGACCTAACTTTAGAGTTTTTGTATTCATGGAATATGATTTGTAATACTGAGTGAACCAGAACTACTTATACTAGGAACTGTAAGCGTACATAATTTTTGTTAATATGCATGAATATGAGCTATGATTATAAAGTTAACATATAAGGCATGGGTAGTTATCGTGAGAGCTGAAGTACAAAACTTTACACTGAGGTAAGGATAGGTTGGGCATCAACCTCTCCCACTACTTTTCTACACATAATGACATTACTACTAAAATTTGAAGACCTAACTTTCTAATATATCATAACCGAACAGTTCCTATATACCCGTTGAGCTATGATAGACTGACCCACTGGAGTGGAGACTGAGAAAGGTTTTGTTAAGATTTCTGATCTGACTTTGAAATCGACTGTTATGTAAGGAGTTATAAAAGACAAAAAAGTTCCTAGATCTAATATGACAAAACATGTAAATGAAAGATCTATAACGTACCAGTGACCACATCAGGAGAATTTTCCTGATCTTGTCTGGATTGAAGTGCATAGAGAAAGTTTGGATGTATCCCACGGGTGGCACTAGAAGTGGCACCCTACTGATTTGGTCAACCATACTGAGCTGAAGGACGATTATACTAACTCTGTTGGTGTAAATCTTTTCCCCTCTAAGCCATTACTCTATACTCTCGCATCTTGTGGCCTGGTTTACCACATCTAAAACACACATCGTTGTCTGCTCTACACATATCTAGTTTATTTCTACTATATTCTTCACAAAGTGGATAGGTACGACCATTGCTCACACTACCTTGGGTTTTGGAGCTGGGTGCCCCATTTTGACTGTCATTCCTAAACTTTGGTACTGGTGCACTAGCTGAGGATGGAGCTGGAACTAAAGATTTTGGATGGAACTAGGAATATTTACCACCTTCTGGCTTAAGTTAAGTGAAATTAAAACTACCTGTTCTAGCTCTCTTGTTCTCTCTCTCCTTCTTATTAAGATTCTTCTCCTCAATCTATTGAGCATGGACCATAAGCCTAGATATGTCCATATCTTCTTAGTCAACATCGCAGTTCTGTACTCCTTAACCACACTATCAGACACCTCAGACATGAACTTGCTCATTCTGGACCTATTGTCTGCTACTACATGGGGAGCATACCTGGCTAACTGAGTAAACTTAAAGGTATACTCTTTCACACTCATACTGCCTTGCCCGAGATTGATGAACTCTAATACCTTGGCTTCTATCAGCTCTAAGGGAAAGAATCTATCTAGAAAAGCAGTACCAAACTCTTTTCATTTAATGGGCCCTACATTTGTTCCCCTGTCTACCTTTCACTACTTAAATCTCGTATGAGCTATATCTTATAACTAATAAGTAGCTAACTCAACACTCTCACTAGAAGTTACTCCCATGATATCTGTGACTTTTTGAACTTGATTGAGGAACTCCTGTGGATCCTCTTTGGACTTAAATCCTGAGAATAGAGGAGGATTCATTCGAGTGAAGTCCCAAATCCTGGCTGTAGTAGTATTGGCCACTAGGTTGGCCTAAACAGTGGCTGGCCATTCATTTTGGGCTGCTACAAAATTAGCTAGGGTAGTGAATATAGCTCTAAATTCTGTATGGTAGACATACTCATCTAGTGGATCTTCCTGAATGGGCTGAGGTACTGACTGGTTTTTGGTTCTCCTTTTGTTAGTATTTTTTGAAGGCATGTTCTGTAATCAAAAGGAAGAAAAGGATTAGACTGAAAATTTAGCTTGACCTCATGCTCGCTCGCTCGCATGACATGAATACTGAAAGAAGGAAAACTTTTCCTAAAACATCTCATAGCTTTTTATCCATAAGTGTGGCACGCTTATGGATACCTCAGTCTTCCATTGGGAGAAATTAAATTAGCTTTCCAACTATATTAAATTGTCCTAAATCCGATAACCAGATAAGAAGTTATGGCTATTTTAAGTTTCAGTAGTTAAACACCGTCATTTAGTCCAGTAGCGTATTGCAGAGTATGCCAAAACATCAATTATTAGTTTCCAGTGTTGCTCTGTGATATTGGCGCATTACGCCAAGGCTCATTTTCACGTTTGTCAGTTTTTAGTGTATCAACGCGATCCCACTCCGTCATTGTGAACTTCCAAGTCCCAACCAAAGTAGCAACGCGATACCACCGCATCGCGCCACCAGTCCAGTTCCCAATTGTCGAATTTCAGTGACACAACTCGATAGCACCACATCGCACCAAGGGTGAAAATTGGGAATTTTCAATTAATTTTGAGATTTAATTTTCAAGGGCTTTTAGGTCAATTTCCCTTACCCCAGTCAGCCTAAACACAGGATGAAAACCCTAAATACCCTATTATGACATTATTTACTTACTCTTCTCAAGAAATTAAAGTTTTCTCACTAAAAATACAAAACCCTAGCTTCAAGAATCAAGGTCAAAACTCAAGAATTTCTTCAAGAACCTTCAGGAACTAATAACCCAAGGTATGTTAGGTGTTCATCTATGGGCCCCTTTCACCCATAGAGTCCAAGAATCTATTTCTAAAGCTTCAAGATTATTGATTTATGATTTCTATGCTTGGAATTGAATGTATTCATGTTCATGATAGTAATTGGGATCTTATGCATGTTTAATTATAAGTTTCCATTAAATAGAGATAGTTATGTGGTGAATTATATGAATTGCATGCTTAACCCTTGAAATTTAAAATTGAATGTTGTATTCATGATTACATATGTTGACCATCATCATGTGAAATACTTCATGCTCCTCATGTGTTAGATAAAATGCCTATGTGAATGAAATAGTGTCATTATAACATCATAGAATGTATTCCCCATTCATGTATAAGTAGATGTATTACAAGTGTTTAATTAAATGTCTCTATGAGTGAACTATGGACAAGTATACATTGTTATGATTTTCAAGAGTATATTATGCTTTATTTTTCATTCTATCCAGTCCTGGGGGTATGTAATACCCAACAATTTAGTTGTGTGCCTAGAGCCAGTGTCAGTTATGAATCTCAGTCATGTCACGATCAGTAGTACTCTCAGTCAGTTACAGAACTTAGAATAACTCAGTCAGTTACAAAACTCAAGAAAACTCAATAAACTCAATATCAGTTCATCCCAATTGAGTATACTCATTTTAGTGTCTTTCAGTTGGGAGTAGGATTCAGCACCAAGTAAACCCAGGATAGGGGCTCACCTGTCAGTAGAGGGTGTGATCCTTAAAAGCAATCCTTGAATTCTAGAACTATGTAGCCAGCGTAGGTTGAGACATCAAACCTACCAGTTGAGGGTTGATGAGGTATTTTAACCTGATAGATGAGGGTTCCACCATTCTTATTAAAGTACCTTCTAGATGAGGGTAAATCTTTAGCTTGTCTTTACCTATGGTGCGATATTAACACCCTTTCAATTGGGGTTACAAATTAGACCCCAACTTAGTTATCTTATCTTATTTAGGGCAGGTCGTTTTGATGATTAACTCCCACAGTCTCAGTTTCAGTCTTAAGAATAGAACTCAGTTCAGTTCTATTGAACCAGGACTGTCAGATACAGTCAATCAATATTAGTAACTCAGCTATCAGTAACTTCAGATTCAGTTACTCAGTATCAGAATTCAGGACTTAGCTTCAGATAAGCTTAGTCACAGTGTTTATTTATATGCACAATAGTGCAAACTCAGAATTTATAGTAGTATCAGTTATCCGTGTACTCTCATGTTTAGTTACTTTATATCATTCAGTCAGTTATTGTTCATGCATATGAACCCCTTCATTCAGCCATACCTCATCTAGCATAATAGTACATTCCACGTACTGATGTATACTTTTTCTTTGCATTATGATGTCTTATATCATAGGTTTGGATGCTCAGGTTCCCAACCACGTATAGATAGATTCAGATTCAGCCAGTAGTGTTAGAGTTTGTTATGAATCCTTATCTATCGAGGATGTTTTATTATTTTAGTTTCTCAGTAGGTATAGTATTTCAGTAGATGGAGTTAGTTGGGGGATTGTCCCATCAACTACCCTTTCAGACAGTTTTAGTTAGAGGATTTTCAGACTAGTTTTCAGTCAGTATTCAGGTTTACAGATATTATAAAAGATGATATATTTTATCAGTATTTTAGATGTTTTGAACCTTATGGCATTTCAGCCTATTATTCTACATTTATTACAGCATTATATTTCAGTGTTCACACTAGATATCAGTCATGGGTTAGCTTGTGGTCCTTTGGGGTTGTAAGCACTGTGTAGCATTCGGGGTACAGACTGGGGCATTACACTAAGGTAGTTCTTGAATTTTCTCATGGTATCAAGTTTCAGGGAAGAGTCATGATAAATCTATTCCTATTCAAGCAAACTCTTCCTACTTCAATTTAAGAGGTCGTTCTACCAATGTTTTATGTATTCAAGTCCTGCCTATGTGTAGTCTGAGTTCTCTATGTAAGTCTTATCATGTTTCGACCTTTCAACTAGAAGCAATAATGTCTCAGTAAATCCACTCTTTTATGTATTCAAGCTTTAAGTTATGATTCTCATGATCCATGAAAGTCCATGACTTATATCATGCTTAGTTCTAAGAAACTGTACTTTCTATATGTTAGCAATTCATTTTACAGGATTAGTCAAAGTGATAAGGTTTATGCAAACTCATGACTATCTCAGCTCTAAAAATAAGAAGCAATAGCTTCAAGTATCAATCCTTGTCTCAATCATTGAATTTATGAATTTTGACCTTATGTTATATGACTCATGATATATGAACTCATAGTTCTCACTATGCCCAGTCCTAAGAACACATATTATGTTGTGTTTATACCCAAATAACTCTCTACTTATGATTCAGACACTGGATACATGAAGCACTATTGTATCCTATCTTTACCTCATGCCCCACCTTGAGTAGTGTAATAAGTTATAATCTAATAGTATTACTCCCATTCATTATGCTTATGCCCAGGTCCCTCAATAACCCTCTGAATAATAGTACGATAGTAGTTATGGAAGAGTAGTGGTGACTTAAGTAGGGGAAGTAGATGTTCTTAGATGTGAAAAATTTGATGTAGTTTCTTTAGATAAGGTTATAGGTAAAGGGGGGAAGAAGAAGATGAACTTTTGTTATGTGAAATAGTTAGAAAGGAGATATGTGGAAAAAAAATTGTGAGAGTAATCGAATTTGCTGGTCTTAGTGGGGAGATCCATGAAGTAGGTATAGTAATGATAGGCTTGAATATTGTGATTAATGAAAACACAAACCCATGTACTATATGGTTAGTACTCCCTGAATAAAAACCAGAGGGTGTTTGATGGTGTGATCAGGTGAAGTAATATTCTTAAAGTGATATAGAGCATTGGTCCCCATAGATTAAGCTATCGCCTTTTTTCTACGAGTTAGGCTTCAATATAAAAGTACTATGCAGTAGGACGCAAACTCTTATGGTTGGATGTGTGATAGGAGAATTGTAAGTTGGAAATGATGAAGTATGTTATTTATAGTTTGGGGCATAGACGAGTAATGTCTTTAAGTTTAAGTCTATCCGTTGTATCTTGTAAGGTAGAGAATGTTTCTATTCTTGTCTCCCACGAAAGCTCATTTCATGATTGTACTGAGGTAAATCGAGGCTATTAGCACCAACTAAACTCATGCCTTATGTTGTGAGGATTATGATCCCTAGAATTTATGTGCAAGGTCATCTCTATGTTAATTCTTATTATCTCAAGCTACGTGCTTACACTTTTGACTAGGGGTTATCAAGAAGCTCTTTTAATACTTTAGCATATTTTGTTGAGTAAAAGCATTCAATGCAAGATTATATTCTTTATTCAATACTTTTAGAGCTTCAACAAGGTCCTACCCATCATGACGAATGATCCTAAGGGGGAGATAATGTAACACCCCGCATTTTTTTACTAGACTTTAAACCATCGTTCCTATATGTGTAAGATTTAATCCCATAATATTTATGTGAACACATATGTCATTATTATTATACAAGTGTGTAAAGTGTTTTTAAGGTGAAAATGTTCATAGAAATCACTTAGAGCGAAGTTGAGCTAAGATCCCTTGATTCAGCCAAATCTTTGTAATTGATTCTATAAGGGTCTACTTTGAATGTGAATATCTTTTTATATATATAGAATTTTTTGACTCAAGACCCGCCAAATGATATATAATTGAGTTAGCTTTCCAACTATACCAGTTTTACCTTAAGCTGATACCCGAATGAAAAGTTATGGCCTTTTTTGTGAGAGGCAGTAAGGGCAAGCGATAAGCCCGCACCATGGGGGTTATTTCCCCGGAATAAGGAAGGCGTCATGGGGGCTAATTCCACGGACTAGAGGGCATGTTACTGGGTCTATCCCTTCACTGTTTCAGCTTCTTAAGGGTCAAGGTGTACTTTGGTCCTTTTCCCTCAACCCCAAACGTCCAAAGAATAGATTATAATACCAAAAAGGGCACTAATTGCCCATCTTCCTCAAAATAACTCATGTAAAAAAACCCTCCTATTTCCCAAGAACAATAATCCAAGATTCTTCTCTTAAGAACAAAAGGATTCAAGTCCCCAAATATTCAAGCTTTCTTCACAAATCAAGAATCTTAAGGTATGTGAAACTATCCTAAATCTCATAGGCATAGGTTTTACGATTTTAACAAGCTTTAAAGTTATATATGTATGTATATGTAACGAATTTTGAGAAATTATTTTAAGAATATGCATCATGAACCCAATTTGATGAAAGTATGTATTTTTCATGGGGTTTAGCATAATCTGGATTTATAATCTTGTGCATATATGATTTTAGTTTGAAAAGTGATTTATGAATGTGACTTGTGAAATTCTCTTCCCCATGATGAAATTTTTTGTCTTTGCATGGTATGAATCATGAATTAGGTTTGAGAGGATGAATTAAAAGCCCCCTTTTGATCATGAGATTTATGTATAACTAATGTTGGGGCTGGTTTATCAATGATAATAATTCTTGAGTTTTAAATGCCTCTTTAACCATTATGCATTGTTGTTTCCACATTTTCAAATGTGTATTTCTCATGCTACAGTCTCTTGTGTCTTAACTGAAAGAAATGCATGTGTTGAATAAATGAATTGGCCACCATGTGTTCAAGACTTGAAAAGAGAGTATGTTGCATAAGCTTTTATGTGCTTTGAAATAATAACTCTCTTGTGATGTTTAAACTCTTTGGGTGGTCATTAATATGATTTTAAGCAAGAAGGCCTATGGATATGATGTGGTATGAAATGAATGACTTGCAAATCTGGGCATAACGATATCTTATTATGATATACCCTTAATAGAATGAGAAAGATTTGTTTATAAGAATGAAGTATGTTTTTAAGAAGCTAAAATTAGGCTTAAAGAGAGTTAGATGGTTACTCAAAAAAGGCACGAGTTGAAAGACTCAATGCTAGAAATCGTGATTTACCGATGCAGAATTATGGTACCCTGCATTGTGATCTTATGTACCTTGATTTATATCATCCCAATTTGGGACTATGGTTAGGAGACCTACTTTATGATCCTGTGCACTACCATGACATGTTGATTTGATTGGAGATTATGGTATCCTACTTTGTGATCTTGCGTGTCTCTCTTACAGATACTCCAATTCTTGTCGCAAAATTAGATTGGGGCCTTGGCCACCGAGTCAAGGGTGGATTACACTTGTGGGATTATAGACTTGTAGGGTGTACTATCTAGCTCAGAAGTAAAACAAAGAGTTGAGTCATGACTTACAAGAATGTTTTGAAGCTCACTGATTTATGCCCATGTGTTTTGCTATCTATTATGATAAATTATTTTTCTTAATGCTCTCGACTATTTTATGTATAATATATGTGGTTTACAGTTAGTTCTGTGCACGACTACATTTCAGGTATTGATTGTCCTTCATGGCGGCTACATTGTCTTATAATGTAGAATCTGAGGCTTCGTGGCGGCTACATTGTCTTATAATGTAGAATCTGAGGCTTAGTCCCGTGATTTAATTCAATAGCGGTATATTGTTCCAGGATTTCAGAGTGGTGAGCCTCCCTTACAGCGGAAGTCATTCTATCTATATGTAATCTCAGCCAGTATATGGTTCAGTCGGGAGCCTTGTTCCAGCCTAGACAGTTAGCGGTCAGTAGAGGCTTCGTAGACGGAAGTTGAGTATTGTATCGTCACATTTTGTTGACATAGTTTACATTATAAATTTTTCTTGAATTTTTAGTTTATCTTCCGCACATTTATATCATATGAGTTATGCTTATGATTACATGCTAAGGGGTATCTCGGGTCTTCATGGTTCAGGATGTCCACCGCAGTTAGAGCCTCAGTTCAGGTTGTGACAACATCATTTTGGGCACCTGTCATAGTGAGTATATCTCACTATTTAGGGAAAGTGAGGAACAAGAAAAATAATGAAAAAAACTATTTTGGTAAATGTTTAAATTAAAAGAACTTTTCTTACTTATTTCCTTCTTTTTTTACTTTCTTTTTGTTTCTCTCTTTCTTCTTCTTCGTTTCTAGGCTACTGTGATGGTTTTCATCATATATAGTGTTTATTTTTCAATGAAAATGATGAACGGGTTAAAAACAATTGGAGAGCAAGATGATTTGTCAACCACCATTTTTTAGGAGAAAAAATATTTTTGACAATAAAAAAATAATAGAATACTGGTGGTTAGCCATGGTAGCTTCAGCCGCTTGGATGTGAAGTTTCTTGATAAATATTTTAGCATAAACATATTTGTATAATTTTTAGAAAAAAGAAATAGTATAAATTGGTGACCATTGTCTTTTCTTCATCTTTTTCATCCATTACATTATTCGTTTAGTTATTTTTTATCACTGTAAAATATTTATTTTTTAATTATTGAGATCCCCACTTTCTAAAGTTGAACATTGAAAGTGGTGAAGTTAAGATTTGATAAAGGAATAATAGGTTTGGGATAAGGAACTTAAGCATATGATGATTTAAATTTTAGATTTTGTTTTGATGATAATTTTAAGTTTTAGATTTTTAATTCTTTGATGATTTTGCTTTTTAAATAATAATTATTGATGATTTAAAAATTATTTGAAAAGAGCTACGGAGGAAGTTGATAGTGGTTGTAGCTAAGATGATAGTTGCAACTACGAAGAAAAGTTGGGTTTGAAGAAGAAAGAAGAAAAAAGAAAAAAGTAAAAGAGGGAAAAAAGAAGAAAAGAAAATAATTAGAAAAATAATTTAGAAAATGAACTAAAATTTGGTTTGACACGTGGCAAGTGATAATTTGTGTATAATTTACACATATTTTTTAATAACTTTAATTGGTTGAAACATGGTGTGCTGGACTCCCGCAAACTTTAAGTGTATACTTGCAAATTCGGGAGACTTTAGTGGGTATTTTATGAGCTTTCTCTTGATAAATAGTTGGTGATAGAAAACTTGTATATATGATACTCTGTCTAGTTTAAAATAAATGAATTTGCCTCAATACACATTTATGAAGTAAAAAAATTAGGAAACAAATTGTACTTTACTTTTCATTTTTACCCTTTTAGATATTATCAAACTACTCTTCAAATTTCAGTCATATTAAAATAAAATCAATTAAGTCTCATGAAACTCATAATCTAGAAAGTGTATCTAAAGAATAAAATTGACAGAAATTTCTGGCATATCCCTTGAAAAATGAACAATTCACTTATTTTGAACATTAAAAAATAGCATAAAAATTCATTTATGTTGGACTAGAGGGGATAATTCAGGTATGAAATTCAAAAGATAAAGCTTTAGATATGTTTTCAATCATTAACTCGGTCAAAAAAGACTTCTTCAATGATAAGAGTTTAGGAGTAGAGTAAGCTTAGGTGCATGTATTTTGTCATTCTGGAATCAAAATATGCCACCACTTTAAAAAAGTGATCAATCTATGTCATATAAAAAAAATTATCAAAGTAGGCTTTTGCACTTATTTAGTGCACAATCCCTTTAAATTTTAACGGAAGGCGTCCAAATGGTATTAAAAGGTAAAGTTCATATTGTGCACTAAGTAAATGCACAATCCATTTTTTTTATGAATTGTGCACTTAAAAAGTGCATAATTCTTGTTTTCAACATTGTGCTCTTATTTAGTGCACAATCTATATTTAGATTGAGCATTAAATAAGTGCACAATACATTCATTTTTTACATCGCCTCTTCCCTGATTTCAATATTCATCTTCTTTTACTACTTCTCTCTAAAAACCTACGGTCCCCCTTCCATCTCTCTAAAAATTTCTACAGTTCCCCCTTTCCATCTCTCTTAAAAATTAAAAGTTTGATCCCCCACTTTGTCTCTAATGGTCCCCCAGCCTAATTCATTTGTGTTGTTAGAAAAAAAGTTCAACGACGTGGGGGCTCTTTGACAATCCACAACTTTATTGTTTATTTATCGGTTAAAGTGGTATAAAAGTACTGAAAAAGGATTGGTTTTACCCACTGCTATTTGAAATTTAATTACTTAATTATGTTAAAAGTATATTTATTTATATGAGTTTTTTGCTATATATTCAAAATGAAAAAAAAATGAGGTATTGTGATGAAATTTTTGATCAATTTTGAAGTTTCAACGGGGTTTATAAGGTTAGAATTGTTGTTGTTTTTATGGATTGTTTACATCAGTTTTGTGGGTGGATTGACTGGCTTATTTAATTACTACATACTTTTCAAGTATTTTTTTGAGACACTTATGACAAAAGTTATTTTCCAAAGATAAACAAATTTCAAAAAATTGGCTAAACATGCTAGTATTAGTTTAATTGAGCAGGACATTGGAGAAGAAATAAAGAAAACTCCAATACATATCAATTTACACTAAACATATGTATAACGTATTAAAACTTTTATTTAAATCTTATAATTTTAAACATGTTAGATAACTAATATCTCTGTGTTAGTGTGGTGCACATAGTTACGCATCTAATGATTTAAACTTAAGAGATGGGGCCATATTTATTTGTATGAAAATTAAGTAATTAATGTGAATAAAAGTTGTCATTGTCTAATTAAGAATGAAAAGAAATTGTCAATTTTTTATTGTACTACTTGTAGTTATATTTATGTCTTAGTGGCGTAGTTAAATATTGTGCATCAAATATTTTCTTGATTAAGTATTAGTAGCATATTTGTTTAGTTGATTAAGTCTTAGTAGCATAGTTAAATTCTTTCCTAAAAATAGGAATCAAACATTGAGGAACAAATAGTGGTAATGAAATTATAATATAATATAAAGACATATTTTTTGACGTTAATGAAATTTAGTGTATAGGTCTATATAATGCAGCAGATGTTGCATCCTGCCCCCATTGATGGGTCATTACTTACATTACAAGCGAGTCACATATCACAAAGTTTGTGGGATGAAATTATTGATTATAATGTGACCGTGGAACCAAAAATAAGTGAGGCGGCATGGACCATTTTTTATAATCGCCCCCATCAGTGTGCGATAGAGTATACTTTCAGGACGGGATTATGGGATGTTGTCAGGGTAGCTAAGAAACAGCTTGATCATAGGATCATCATGGCCATGATTGAGTGGTGGAAGTCAGAGACACACACTTTCCATCTACCCTTTAGAGAGGTCACTTTAACCCTGCAAGATGTCTAAATTTTATTTGGACTACATGTTGAGAAAAATATTGTGGTATTTTCAAATCTAATACACAATAATTTTGATTGGGCTAGGTTGTTAAAATTTCACACTGTCTTCACTCCTGCACTGGAGAATTTTACAGGGACTAGCCGTTTTAACATTGGTGTATTAATCAAGTATATTTGGCAGCAGGTAGTTCAACATCCTATTACAGATAAGACTTCTAATGATAGGATTCAGAGGATAACTCGACTATATATGTTGTTGATTTTATGAGCTATTCTATTTCCGAACACATCGGGGAATTCCTTGAGTTTACGGTTCTTCAATTTGGTTATTGATCTCGACTTGATTGGGACCTACTAGGGCAGCGCTGTTCTAGCCTATCTTTACTGGTGTTTTTTTCGGATATCTATTAGTGGAAAAAACTTGGAGGATTCCTTCTTCTCCTCCAGGTATCTTATCTTATAGTGTTAGTTTCAGTTCGACTGTTAGTTAATTTAATTAACATTAACTAATATGTAACTTTTAGATATGAACTTGGGAGAGGGTCCTGCCCTTTAAATCAACATCGGTTGGTGATATTGAAGAGGATGAGTCATGATGCCATATGGTAGGAAGTGTACACGAGGGTTTAAGCGTGATACAGAGGTACACCACGCCCTAGTCTCCATGAGGGATCAGGTTGATCATTTGACGTTCGAGTGAGTATGTTTTTTTATGTTCTGTAATATTAAGTTACGTTATTATGTATGGTGACATGCGATGTCATATTTTTAGTGTATTTCATTGTGTTGTGATGAGTCATATATTCACGTACCATGCCGTGTGTGGCAATGTGTATATATATTTTACACTATTAAAATTTATAGGTTAGTGGTACGACTGAGAGTCCATCACTTTGCTAGAACCTTGATTGTGAGTATGTGTTGGTAGGAAATTAATTTAATAAGTTTATTAATTAACTCTGACATGGAGTGCTAAATAGCTAACATTAAATAGGATTTGCATTTTCTCTTTGTTTCTTTATGCTTATTTTAACATTGAATATTTATTTTTTGATTCATTTTATGTGGACACCTTATCATGACATCCTGCATACTTTAACTCCTTGATGCACAACTGGTGAGATGATGTGCTAGATACGAGTGCCAATGTTATGTTTAGAATGTACAGAGTGGCACCTAACAGGCAGAGTGATGCGACAGTTCAAGCTTCTACAACACATTCCAGAGGCTTCTCTATGGCTACCTGACCATGCTAGGCATGATGATATATCGTCGATTGACCAACAGTTTGTTTTGAGCATAACCATTATCTTTTCAAATAGTTACATATATATATATTACTTTATTCAACAGAAAAATACTATTATATCCGTCAAAATACAACATCATACATAGATGAAATCAAAACGTTATATTAACTATCCTTTCATTGATGCAAGCCTTAACTTCGTCATCAAACATGCCTTAACTTCGTCATCAAACATACTCCAACATCAGATTCTCTTTAAATGGCACAAAAAATAAATGAACATCATCAGATTACATATCAAACTAATGCTCAAAGTTAGCTTTAAGATCTTTTTGGCCTTTAGCTCCTTTTGTTGCTTGTTAGTCTTCTTCAACAAGCCCAAAATCACAATATTTACCTAACGTGGAAACTCGATATCATACCAATCAAAAAATTTGTAAGAAGTATGAAATAGGGACTGTAGTTCATGAAAAATAAAGTTGTAAAAATTACTTACTAAGAAAAAAAAGAAAAAATAAAAAATATAAAAATTACTTACACCATAATGCATATAACCGAGGAATCTACGTCCAGGATTGTCATCAGGCCATGAGATTCTAACAAATAGAGAAGACCCACAAGCACAAACAAGCCTTCTATTATAATTCATAGATCACGAAATTGAAGGTGATAGAAGCAATTGAAGGTGATAGAGGGAATTGAAGGAAAATTCTTTTAAGAAATTTTGAAACTAATGGAGGATAAGGGAGAATAAATATAAAGAGAAGACTGATATATAGTACAACCTAGAAGCTACATAGTGCACATAATATATGCACTTTGTATTGTACATTCCTTTTTTACTGGCGGATTGACGTCCCTGATTAGTAACACAACATACCTTCTTCAACCTACAGGCTACATGGTGAACATAATATATGCAATTTGTACTGTACACTCCTCTTTTGACTGACGGACTGATCCTGATTGATAACATAACTTTATATGATACATCTTCTCCAACCTACAAACTACATAGTGCACATAATATATGCACTTTGTACTGTACACTCTTGTTTTGAGTGACGGACTGACGTTCCTGATTGACAACACAACTTTATTAGTGCAATTTTTGTAAATATCTTTATTCTTTATGTTATAAATAACAAATTACAAATATAAAGAAAAATATAACATCTTACAACACATTAGCCAAGCTCCAATGAAAAGTTGGTTCGATATTAGATAAATAAGAAAATGAGAAAATTTTAAAAAATCTTGCAAAATTATTTGGTGTTATACTAATTTGTCGGAAAAAAATGATATAGTCGAAGTCGTCCCTTAGAAAATAAATCTATTTTTGTTTATCATAATTTATAAATTGTTGGACACATCATTGTCGGAGAAACATACTCCTCTAAAGTTGAAGATTTTATTATTTGGGGAGAAATACTTCAGTGGACTCAACTATATTCTAAACTGTGTGATTATGAGGTGTTCTGTCGATGACATGGTTAGACCGTTCCACAGGCATTGTCTGCGGCATTTCAAATATGTAAGTTCAGAGATGAAGCACAAGTTATTGAACACTTGAACAAGGAAACATTAGAAATAGAAAAAGCATTAGATATTTCTCATGCATTTGATGATCTTATCTTTCTAGGAGCAGATGAAGAGAATCACTGGAAAGTACTTGAAAATCAGAGACTACATCGAGATTCTACTTATCCAGTATATCCATTGTTAAGAAATGGATAGGCCTTCAAAAACATTTACCCCAAACAATAGATTTTGAAGTGCCATATTATTTTATAAACCAATTGAGTTTAGTTGATCCAACACAACATGAATTCGACGTAGTTTCTGAAACTGACGAAGAAGATATATATTTTTTTACATTGTACGATATGTTGCAAGTCTTAAGTCGGGGGCCTATCGGAAACAACCTCTCTACTTCTTCAGATGTAGTGATATGGATTGCGTACACTTTACCCTCCTCAGACCCAACTATGTGGGAATATACTAGGTTTATTGTTGTTGTTGTTGTTGTACGTTATATTATAATTTGGTGTTATCAAAAAATTTAAATTTGATCTCACAATAAAATACATAAACTTTCATCTCACAATAAAACACTTACACTAATCATTGACATGCAACTAAGTAATATAATAACATATAAAATAATTCATAATAAGACATACACTTAAAATCATCTCCTAAAAGTAATAGCACCACCAGAGGTATTTGTTTCCCGTTATGCATTAGCATTACAGTCTCTTGATGGACAATTGCGCTTATCATATCCTGATTGTTTACAAGTAGAGCATTTTCGGGAGAGACTACTTTGTGAAACATCCATTTCATTGGGAATACGTGTTATGAGCGTGACCTTTACTTTGCACAAAAAAATTATTTGCAATCATGGAAAATAAACTTTCTGGTCAATAATCCTCGTCACCAAGTGAAATCAACTGGCCAGAGTAAGCTCTTTTATAACATGACACAGAGAATTCTGATGCAATATAATTCCATATAGGATTTACAACAAATTCAAACACCCTAATGGCATGAGAACATGGAAAATAATTTGATTTTCATTTACCACACGTACATGTTCGTTGCGTCTCATCAATAATTTTCTTATTACCACTTTTTTCATGATGAGAGTTGAATGTCCTGATTTTAAATATGCTATCTGCCACCAGATAATTTTGAATAATGTTCATCGATGCCTTTTCTTGTATTCTTCAAATGTTTTGAATGGGTTTGGTATCCATTTTTGTTTGTCAACCAAGAGTTGTTTTTCATACTTCGATCTCTGAACAAAACAATCCACAACCACGCTGTAAGACATTTTGATCATTGTGGTCACTGGTACGCCTCTAGCGGACTTTAACAGTCCATTAAATGACTCAGAGCTATTCATTTTGAGCATGTCCCATCTCTTTTCATCATCCTTGTGCACAGTCCATTTTTCTAAGTCGAAGCTTCATTAACCATTAGTATGTTGGCAAGTGTGTCTCCTTGATCAACTCTATTTATAACAAGAACTTTTTCTCCTGTGTTGCTGTTGCAATAGCCCATAGTAAGTTGTTCAGTCGGAAACTTTTGTACACTCTCTGATAATTGGCCTTCAAGTGTCTCAAGCAATAATGGTGATAGGTAAAAGGAGCTTGTCAGTTCTGCTTTGCAGAGACACTTTCAAGTATGCCTTGATGTCTGTCAGATACCAACGTAATACCTTGACGGCCACATACAACATGCTGATGCAAATCATTCAAAAATTTAGTCCACGTATCAAGGCTTTCATTCGCTGCTATTGCAAAAGCCAATGAAAAAATGAAGTCATTTCCATTCATACATATCGCAATTAGCAACTTTATATCATACTTACCATATATATGTGTTCCATCTATCGTTATCACCGGCCGACAATAATGAAAATCATTGACACATGGCTTAAACATCCAAAACACATAGTTGAAAGCACGTTTATCAACTTCCTCTTGTCATTTAAATAGTTATTCATGGATAAAACCTGGATTGAAATGTTTCATAGCAGTGATAAACCTTGGCAATTCACGAAATGAGGCCTCCCAATTTTCATAGACTTGTTCAAAAGCATGCTTTCGTCTAAGATACGCGTTTCGCCGATTAATTATTTTGCGGAACTTCTTAAGAATGAATATTTGACAATCTTTGATAGAATATCTATAATAAATTATTCTTAATAATTATGATTGAAAATATAACTACTGATTTGTATAGTCAAATGAACTCGATAAGAAATAGTACCGCAGTGTCTTTTCAATATACGACATGAGAACAGTTGCAATCATGTCTACATTCAAATTGTAGTGACTTCTGCGATAATCACTCATATTACAAGTGTGTTCGCCAATATTTTTGTCGATTTTTCACAAATTATTACTACTATCCTTGGTAGCACAACGTTTGAAAGAACAATCTTGATCTACTCGTTTGCAACAAATTCTGAAGACATCCTTTCTAGACTTAACAATAAAAAACTCTCTCCCTTCTTTAATATGATAAAGTCTAATTACCTGTTGTAAAAAAAATTGACTTGAACAACATCTGGATAGAAAGATAAAAATCATCATTTAAAAAATCAGTCAGTTCACGCCACGCATCTGTAGGGACAAAATTATTTTCATGTTTATCCATAAACATATTGGGTCCTTCTTGAAAATGATCAAGAAACGAAACTTTATTAGAATAAAAACGGGGTCTATTGTTTGATAGTGACATCGGTGTCAGCCGTTGCATTGATATCTGTAGAATTGATTCTTATTGAGGATAAGGGCTCATGGACATGAATCTTTGTTCAGAATTGAACTTCACACTATCATCACTTGATGACGAGTCATAGGGACATTCACCTCCATCAGCATTATTAGGTGCACTATCATCACTTTGTGACAATTCGCTATAATTGGCTTGATCGCCATTTTTAATATCTTTGGGAACGACATGCTCATCGTATTTTATAAAATTAAATATTTTTAATATATTTTTAAAATATAAATAAATATAATGACAACTATATTTAACCTACCGATAATAGTTGGCAAAATAGAGATTAAAAAGGAAGGAACATTTGAAGATGTTCCAGCATTGTCTACCCAGCCAAATCGTGATGATTGTCCATAATTATAATTTTGTCTCAAAAGTTCATCATTAGTCGTCTCACCAAGTGTTAATCCCCTGAAAAAAAATATAACAACAAGATGACATAACAAATAAACACAAAGCAATCTATATAAATATTACTAATAATAAATGAATTCATTGACATTACCAGTCACTTTGATTCAAAGATTCGTTCAAATCAGGTATTAAAGATTTTGTTGATATGTTACCCGACATGAAGTATTGAGAAATGTTCAAGTCGAAAAAATTGCTATAATGACTTAACCGGGCATACCCAATACTAGTTAGATTCTCAAGTTATGTATAGACATTTGTCTATGTAGGATAGTGCGCACGACGACTCGTCCGCTCTTTCTTAATATAAACTTGAAGAATATTTAACTTAATTTGACTGGCATAATCATAAGAAGCCCTTAAAAATTCAGTCAACGACTCATCCTCATTGATAATCCATTCTCCATAATTTATCAGAACTTTTGATGAGAAGGAATTTGGATATTGTCCGATTATAAATAAATCATAATCGTCACTTTTAATTACATATTTCTAAAAATTGAATCAACAAATTCTTGATAATCAATTGAAATTGAATACGTGACGTTGCACTTGGGAGAAATACTATAATATATTGTATTATCCTCATGAACTATTTCACCGTCTCAAAAAAGTGTAACTTTGATACGTTCACTATTCATTCGCTACGACTCAAATGAATAAAATTTATCTGAACTATAAAAAAAAATTTGAAGTTGTTGCAGTGAAGAAGACGATGTTTTCCCTTTATATAGAAATTTTAAAAACTATTGAAGAAATTGAACAAGATAATGTGCACATTTTATGTACACATATTCAAATTTCATATCACTGGCAGATTGATGTTGATATGTCAGAATAAGATGAATAGTGCAAAGTGCACGTTTTTAATGCACAATTCATTTATTTATATATTGTACACGTTTTTAGTGCACAACTCATTTATTTATAGATTGTGCACAAAAAAGTGGACAATATAAATAACTAAATTGTGCACTTAAATAATGTATTGTGCATTTTTTTAGTGCACAATCTATAAATAAATGGATTGTGCACTAAAAAGATGAATAATCTTTAAAAAGAATTCAAATACACTAAAAAGTACAAAAGTGAATATATTGTACACTTATTCAATACACAATCTATAAATAAATAAATTGTGCACTAAATAAGTGCACAATGTTGAAAAAAAAAAGAATTGTGCACTAAAAAAATACATAATCTATAAAAAAAAAAATGAATTGTGCACAATCTGACGCTTTCCGTTAAAATTTAAAAGAATTGTGCATTAAATAAGTGCACAAAGCCTACTTTGATTAAAAGAAATTATATGACATAGATTGATCATTTTTTTAAAGTGATGATATATTTTGGTTCCGAACTCATATTTTGTTATCGTGATGGTATCGATCAAAACGCCAGAATGTCAGAATATCTTATTCGTCTCTCTAGGAAAATGAATATCTCTAGAAAAGTTCTAAGTTCAGTTTGTTTTCACTCTCCACCCGGACGAACCTACAGCTTCTTAGGTTCCCTGATCATTTGCAAAACAAATTAGTAATAATGTCTAAATATGCAACAAGACAACTAGTTCCAGAACCAGATCACTCCAGCCATTGAATAATCTTTTAGCCTCTCGAACCAGAACTTGAAACAGTGAAATTAAAACTAGAAAATGAGAAACAAGAAAATTTCTTTTGAACCAGAAACAAAAACTGGGAAATTCATATACAGACAGTGGATATTCCCATCATCGTCGCCTACGTCTTAGTTTGAATCTCAGTAAAATATTCAGCCACAGAAGCAATTCGCTATACAGGGTAAAATTTCAAAAGAGCTATACATAGGTATCCGGTATCTTTTTGCTAGTAAAATTTATCAATTCATCATTGTCCCGGGTAGTTAGTTGAGGACAAATCCATCCAGCTATTCAACAGTTTTTAGGCATCTAGTATACAAATCACATTAGCCCGACTAGACAGTCAACAAAATTGCTGCAGTTGAATTATCATCACACACATATCATCAACAGAACCTCTTGAAACAGCAAGATCGATAAGCTTTTTAGAGGCTGACAATGGTTGTGGCGCACTAATGTCTGTGCACAAAGGCCTAGCAGTATCTACTACTTCTTGATTGCTGACTTTATCCCATAAACCATCAGATGCGAGGACTAAGAACTCCAATTCAGGTTTAAGTTCAAGGATCGTTGTCTCAGGTTCTGCGATTACCCATTGTTTAAGATACTGATCTCCTATACCTCTCGACACAGCAAGTGATCCCTGGATTCTCCAAACATTATTAGAACAATCTACATAGCCACCCTACACAACAATAAAGCACGATAAGATTAGTAGCCCGAAAAATAAGACATGTTACCTGCTGAACAATAATACATTGATAGTAATCCATATAGAAATCTTTATGAGATAACACAATTTGGGAAAGCATTGATAAGCGAATTCATGGTAAAGTTGCTCACCGAAGTCTCAATTCTGTCCTTCTCATCTTTTCTTGAAGGCTTGTGATCTGAGGTCAGTGCTTCAGCAATCCCATCTCTGCTAACAACAGCACGACAATCGCCAGCATTGGATACCACTAGTTCACCATTCCTGATCAATGCTGTTAGGCAACACGATCCACCCTGAAATTCTTGGCTGAGGAATTCGGAATCTGTCTTTAAATAACCGTTTTTGCATGCCTCCACGACATCTTCGCCGTTCCTCCTTACTAGTTCATCCACAATGTTCTTATTCAAGTGCTCTGCCGCAAACTCAGCAGCTTTGGTTCCTCCATGCCCATCAAATACACCAAAAATACCCTTAAACAAGTAATCCCTTTGTCAGTTTCAACTGCTTTCAACCATTCACAGATAATATACCAAACTATGATCTATATTAGAATATTACTTTTTCCATGGAAACTTTATTTATCTGAAGAACTAAAATTGGGGGAACAATAATGTATATTCTGTAGAAATTTTTGATAGTTCCCTTCAACTACATTTTCTATAGTTAAAAAATCAGAATTAACTAGGCCGGGTGGAAGGTTAGTCGGAACCAGGAAATTGCCTTTTTGTCCGTTCATATTAGTAATCTTAGCATTGGCCCCCAATTTCTTGTAGTATGACTTCTGTTGCTATTTATTATTTTTTGTATCTCGATTATCGTATTGTTTTGTTGTAGTTTCTATTCTGATACTATAAATCTTTTTGTTATTATTTGTTGTTTTTTGTATCTCTCCTAAGATTTACACACTCTATCCTCCTCAAATCCTAGTTTGTGATTGTTGTTGTTGTTGTTGTTCGAGAAAGATCGCGTACACTCTAACCTTCCCAAACCCCATTTCGTTGTTGTTGTTGTAAAAATTCAGAATCAAACAATTGATTATATGCAAAATTACCTGTTTGGAATTTCCTTGTAAATTGACAAGTGCAGAATAACGATCCTCCATAGCACCTCTCCTTCCACGCTTACAACAAACCGTATACTCATCACCCTCAACCTCCACAAAATCTGCCGCAGCCGATGGACTAGCCGGAAAATTCCCAAAGTCCGTTGCAACAACCGGAATATCCAACCTGGCAGGTCTCTTCCTCTTCAAAACCGTCGTAGGAGACGTACAAATCACGGCAGAACTAGCACACTCATCAGAATTTACAACAACGCTAATTGTTGTTGGGACTGATGAAGGTTTCTGAATCAAAAGAGATCCCAATTGTGAAGGCTGAGGTAATAACAACGTAGAAGAGGTAAATGAAGGAAACCTCGTTAACCTTACAGATGGTTTACGAGAAGGGGAAGAAGGCGAAGAAGATGAAAATGAAGCTGATCGACAGAGGAGGGAATTCGTCACCGGCGTAAATGCCGGTGCGTTTGAAATAGCGACGGTGCAAGACATTTCTTCTTTTCTTTCCTGTTACTTTTTAAAAAGTTGTTGGAATTCCGTGTTGTTTTTTGTGTGTGGTGTTTTTTTTGCTTTTATGAAGAATTTGAGAAGGGAAAAAAAGGGGTATTTATATCTACGAAAAATGGGGAAAATTTGTGAGTGTTTGGGCAGTCAAAGTAGCTTGGTTGTGGGGCCAGATTTCAGTATTCATTCCGTGTTTGAAGGGAGATTCTTTTCTTTTTTATTTTGACCATTCATTTCAACCATTCCTTCTTATGGTTTCTTCTTCTAGTGTGTAGTTTGAGTCATTCTATTTCTTCCTGCCACCTCAAGTGAATTGAGATGCAACAAACAGTAACAATAATACATTCAGAGGTGGTTTGGTATAATCGATAAGAGTAATAATTGTGGGATAAAATTTTACTATGTCGTAATTCCTTGTTTGATTATATAACTTAAAGATAACTTATTCTGAAATTATTAATTAGTGTCAGGATAAGTTATTCCAGTAATGTCATGATAAGTTATCATTGATTAAAGCAATTAAAATGAGAAAAGTACCCCCCACAAATCCATTTTATAATTACTTTCACATCCATGCATATTCATAACATTTTTAATCCCATTTATAATAACATTCACAACCTCCATTACTCGCTGTTTTATGATAAATCTTCATATATTCTATTTAAAAAATTACACTATATAAATATATTTTTTATTTATGAATATATTATACGTTAAATTTATTTGACTAATTATTATGTTTATTTATATATTTTGATTTCTCTTAAGAATAATAAAAATATTGACTCCATTATTGAATTACATATTTTAAATTAAATAGTTTTTAATCACTTGAAAATTGATATTGTATATATCAATTAAAATGAATTTCAATATTTTATAGTATATGAGTGATATGTGTTTAAATGAAGTACATAAACAACAAATCCTCTTTTACTTTAACAAATTTAAGCTGAAAATTTTATTTCAAACTAAATAAGATGTAGTAAGTTTTTTTAATATAAACACACACAACATAATCATGGAAAGGCATACACACAAAAAATTAAGCTAAATAAGTTGAAAGTTTTATTTTTAAATACACACGATATAATCATGGAAATGCACATACACAAAAAAAATAAGTTACATAAGATGGAAGTTTTATTTTTAAGAATGAATATTTAAAGTTTGAAAAAAAATTATATAATAAAAGATAAATAATATGGAGGGTATTTTTGTAGTCAATTAACTTATTCATAGAAATTATACCGTGCAAATTATTTTGAATACAATAAACCAAACACTCAATAAAAAATAATCTCAATATAATTAATTCTGATGTAACTTATCCCATACTAATCCCAACATAAATTGTATTCAAACCAAACGATCCCTTAGTATAATTCAATAGAACAAAATCTAAAGAGGGCAGATATATGTAGACTTTTTTAAACTAAGAATTACATATATACACAAATTTAAGTTAAATAATTACAAAAAATCCTCAATTAGTAAAGTAATTACACAAATCCCATAATAATTATAAAAATTCCTTTATTAGGTATTTTCTCTCTCATCAACATTATACATGTAACAACCGGTTTCATCCTTCCGTCTTTTACTCCCTTATGCTCCCATTATCAAGCCGTTGTTTACTCCATTTTTGAAACCCCTCTTTTTACGACATACTTGAAGTAAAATCTACTTGTGGTTATCAAATTGTAAGTTATTCAACAGTTAATTATTTTTAATATTGTACTTCATTAATTTTTTTAATTTTTTTTTTGTTCAACTTTTTCAAATCAGAGGTTTTTCGTTTTTTATTTTTTTGCATGTTTAAATTATAGTATTGTTCAAGCTTATTCAAGGTAAGTAGTTCGGATTTTTGTTATTTTTCATATGGTACGAGTTAGATATGAGATTTTCTTGTTTTTAGTTCGATTTTCAATACTGTTAACTTAAAATAGTGTTATTTGGTAATGGATAATCCTCCAAGTTTTAGTTTAGGAATTACTCAGTTAGATGCAACTGTACAAGATATTTCACTTGGATTTGTTCCTACTACATATGATGAATAGGATCCTGATTGGGCAGAGAATCGATCAAAGCACAGAAACGACCCCGTTACAATGAAGAAATTGACAGATAAGGCTGCTTCTAAATCGAAGAAGTCTACTTCAAAAGCAAGTAAAAAGAAATTTGATGATTCTGGCAGACACGTCTGCCGAAGGTATTTACTATGATTGTATGTGTAATTTGAGACATGTATAATATTACACCATACATTAGTGTTTCATCAAAGGAATGTATAATATAGTTGCTCTGAAATATTTTTGTAAAGGTTATACATTCTAATAAAGCTGATATTATTTTTTGAAATGTATAGTTACCTCATACATGTGTATTTTATGTTTATGTTTTGGTTTGTCATAATTTGTTAGATGTATACATAACTATCATACATGTAGTGTATATGTTGGACTGAAATTTTTTATAAATGCACTTTCTGTTTATGTTTTGGTCTATTATAATTTGTTAAATATTAGATGTATAAGATAACATCATACATTTATAACTGTAGTGTATATGTTGGACTGAAATTTTTATACATTTGAACATTTTAATTTTCAATGTATAAATAAACCTCATACATGACAAATAATTGTTTGATGTTGGTTTGATTTATGTTATGAAAGTATAAATGAACATCATACAATCAGTAATTGTTAGCTAATTATGTCAATGTATAAATAACACTCATACATAACTAACTGTTTAATTGTCAATGTATAATTAACCCTCATACATGACTAACAATTTAATTGTCAATGTATAAATAACCCTCATACATGACTAATTTTTCTTTAATAAGTAACCATCGCGCATGTTTTACTGATTATATTATTTTTCAGATGTATAAGTTAACATTATACATGTGTTAGTGTATTGTATATTTTAACCTTATACAGTTATAAGTTACCCATCATACATGACTAACAATTGTTTAATGTTGGTCTGATTTATGTTATGAAAGTATAAATGAACATCATACAATCAGTAACTATTAGCTAATTATGTTATGTTTTTTTCCCAAGGCATGAAATACCAAATTGATAAAGTTCCACCACACCCATTGCATATGGAGAGCTTATGTAATTGTGCTTTCAGGGAAGAGATAAAGAAATATTTTGGAGAGAATGTACTAGGAGCATTTAGAAATACGATTTTTGGCATATTTCTGAATTTGCCACGGTGCAACTGGATAGGACAGATTTCAAAATGCCTACTCATGCTTGAAATTCAGCAGGATAACAAAGACGAGCTTCATGTTTGGGTACAAGGAGAAATCCTCAAATTCACAATGCTTGAATTCATCATTATAAGCGGTTTGAAGTGTACCGGTAATATTGATGATTATATGTATACTTCATCATCTAAATCAGCGTTGATGTCGAGGTATTTTTTCAACAATAAAGGAGCAATAACTCATTCAAAACTGATAACACGAGTGCAGAATGGAAACTTTGATAACGCTGAAGATGCTCTGAACCTGGCGATACTGTTCTTTGTTCATACATTCATGTTTTCTCAGCATAAGGAAGCACCAATAGTGTTGCGTACTTTTAAATTATTGAGGATGGTCGGTACATTCACTTTTCATGGGGGAAGGTCACATTTGAAAAGTTAATGAGTTCCTGGCAGCAGGATTTCAACACTGTGAAGCAGTTATATTCATTGGGTGGAATGTCGCACGTTCTAAATATTTGGATGTTTGAGTGCTGCTCTGAAGTAGAATAAAAAACTGTTGTCCATCAGAGAAACGCTATTCCCAGAATACTAAACTGGTCGGTGCAGTGTATAAGGCCTAAGTATGAATCTTTTATGTCTGGCATGTTCATTAAGGTAATTCTTTAACTTTATACTTATTTTGTTTATTAACGTTATTTCATTTATGTGCAAATATTTTATTTTTTTTATTATTCTTTCCAGCATTCTTACAAGAATATACAACCTACAACCGATGAAGTTAGAAGATTAGATTTGTCCTTTTCAAAAGATTTTGAGATATGTGATCCAACAACTTATGCTTCGACATCTGATTCTAGAAAGTTGAAAAGGACAACAGTTGAAATTCAACAGCGTGTTGGTACCATTGCTAAAGAATTTGGTGATTTCAGCACTATACCACCGCGGAAAATCCTCATAAAGGCTGGTTTTGAATCACCTGTATCGCCTGACCAACCTTTGAAGAAAAGAAAGACTGCAATGTTTGAGCAAGAAAAGTAAGCGGTGATGGATGATGATACATCTAGATCTGGTCATGCAGTACATCATGGATCTGATTTGTATCGTGAAACGCATAAGGATGCAATAGACAAGGGAGAAATTGGTGTGTCTAAAATTTAACATCATCATCATGTAAAAATTGGTGTTTCTCCGCAGAGTCACCAGTACAAGTCTGTTCCTTCATCATCCACACAGCCTGAAGGGACTTCTAAATCAAGTTTAGATGGAGATGAAATAAAGAATTACATCAACAAATGTGTAAATTTAGTTTCTTCATTGTACATTTTATCAGAATAGCATGATTTGTTTCTACTAACTTTTTTTTTACGTGATAAGTTTGCTGGAACGATGGCCGAACTGGTTACACTAATATCAGAAATACCTGCTGAAGTTGTCAAAGCATTGAAGAATGTACAAAATAAGCAATCATAGGTATAACAAGTTAATTTCATTATATTTTGCATAACATTGCTGAAATCTTCATATATTCAGATTTTTGTTGTTATACAGGAGGACAAAATTGATGAACAACAACAAAGTCAAGAAGACGGATCCAACAAACAGGAGCGACAACATAAATCTGATATACAGGTACTTTTTCTCACTTATGTTTTTCTTTTACTATAAATCAACATACTTACCGTTGTTTGTTTTTAAAATAGCATGAAGATTATGATAAAGAATCACTAAACGATATGAAAATGTCTTGTGATGAAGAATCTAATAAGCAGAACCTTCTTGAAGAGCAACAATTGCTGGTATTTTTTTCCTGAATACTTGTTACGTACTAAACTTGTGTAGTTTAACTATTCATCATACATTAACTTGAATGTCTAATGATCAATTATACATTAAACTTTCTACATTTTCCTTTAGCAAAACACATGTTATTTATGAATTTCTTCTTTAATAATAATGTCATTTACACTTACTTAAACAACATCATTCAAGTATCATCGAAAATAATTTTATGAAGAATTGTTAATTAAAGCGACTTGTAATTTAATTTAGGATGTGAATGCGGCCGATAAAGACGCAGGTCGTGAGGATAATTTTGAAAATGAGGACTGTTCTGATTTACAAGCTTAGGAGGTATCAATATTTATACATTTAAACAACCCTCATACATGACTAACTGTTGTTTAATAACTAACCATCACAACTGTTTAACATATTATATTAAATTTCAGATGTATAAGTTAACCTTATACATTTGTTAATGTAGTGTAGATAATATCCTTACACAGTTATATTTTACCCTCATTCATAACTAATAATTGTTTAATATTAGTTTGATTTATATTTATGAAAGTATAAATGAACATCATACAATCAGTAACTGTTATGTAATTATGTCAATATATAAACATCCATCATACATGACTAACAGTTTAGTGATCTAGACGCTTTCAATATTTTGCACATTGTTTAACAGTTGTTTTAATAAATACAAATTTTTATCTACATACAACTTGGATAATGATAATTAACACATAAATAATAGGATGAGATTATGACATATGAAGAAGAATGTAGCGATGAAGAGTTGGGAAAGAAGAACATTTCAGATGTAGAAGATTTGTCGGTATCCTTATGTCCCTAATATTGTTTTATTACTACTATAAGTTTCTATACACATGTAGTTTCTTCTAAATTCTTCATATTAGGACAGTTAAATGTACATAAAACAATCAATTGAATGTATCAAGAACAGTCATACATCCAACATACAAACTTTTTCATTAACATAAAGGTTGTAGTTCATGATTAACATCATACATATTTATGTTTTTATTTCCATAAAATCGTTTGTGCATCAAATATTACATCGTTTGTTAATACTGATATATTTCTATATTTAAATGCACCCATTACATATAGAAATTTCTTATCAGGGATGTTAAACTTCATCAAAAAAATTTACATTATACTTTGAATAAATGTTAATACACGATAATTGTTATTTAATTTAGGATGTGAATCTAACCGCTAAAGAAGATGTTACTGAAGTGAATTTAAAAAATCAGAAATCTACTGATGTGACAGATGTTCAGGTATTTTTTTTTGCTTAACACTTCTTTTTTTTACACAAAAATATCGTTCTACGTGTTTGACCTTATAAAAGTACGTATTAGAACTTAATGTTAATTCTCTGGTGCATATCAAATTTTTCTGTGAATTTGAACCAATTGGAATGTATTGATTTTTTTCTCTACTGCATATCAAGTTTTTTCTGATATTGATGCCGTCATGATTTCTAACATAAATGTTGTAAGCATTATTATATTTACACATTCAGATATTATATGTATACATTACAAATCTTTATGTGTTCACATAGGATGAAGTTGGTGGGACAATAACTGATTCAATACAATCCGCTATAGATACAATTTTATTTGGTCTGTCAACACCTTCGACTACAAAGTCATTGGATGTTGGTGCTTCAAATAAAATGACCGAAAGACACTGGGACCTTCCAGACAGTCAGATTCCACCTGACTTCCCTGATGCTCAGGTTCGGGAGCTTCAAGCGTCAAAAGAAAAAGCACCTGCCAAACAAGAAAGAAAGAAGTCCAGGGTTTTAAGGTCACCATACATTTCAAAGTATGGTTTTGGCTCTAAGGATGCGGTTGATATCGATAAAGAGGAGAAGCTGAAGTATGTTTTTGATGGGTACAATATCAACCAAGATTTGCCTAACGAATTAATGATTGATTACTCCTAGTGGATTACCGTAGGATTGCGAAAAACTCATTCTGCCAAGTAAGAAATTTGGTATTATATTTTTGCCTAACAATACTTTGCCATCTTAATCTAAACGGTTACTGTCATGTGTAATCAATGATTATTTTACAGGAAAGAGACGGACAACCACTATCGATTAAATGCTTCTGAGTTAGGTTTTAGACAATTGTACTTTGTCGTTGCATACCCACAGTCAAAAAATTGATTTTACTTGATGTCCGAACGCAAGACATGCTGGAACAATGAGGTAACTTATTCTAATCATTATCCATATCATAAGTTCTTTTGCTGATACTTAATATTCAACAAGAGCATAACATAGCATACATTAAAACATATGTATAATAACATATTATACATGTTAACTAGTGTATGATAACATATCATACATGCAGTATTTTTCATTATTATTTCTTCAACTTTAACCAACATGTCATGTATAATTGTTGTATATCATACATCTACTAAACAATTAAGGTTGAAGCTACTGATTTCTTTGATTCGTTTTTACTATTTTACCCTGCTTTCACTTGTAGCATTTAGATGTGATCTTCTACCACTTGAGAAAGAAATCAAAGATTCAGTTGCGTGATAATTATAGATATACAACGACAAGCTGCTTCTTTAAAACATATGTTGAGAAGACACATACTCGCTATTATCCAGCGGAACTGGCAGTTGACCTATCCACGCAATAAGACTATGCAGAATCAATTGTGGTGGCTAAGAATGAAGATGCTATTGCTAATATAATTCAGGAATTCTATATGCCTGCTGGATTACCATGGTATATGGTTGATGAGGTATATGTTCCAATTAATTGTGGTAAAGAATTTCATTGGGTATTGACAGTGATTGTTTTGAAGGAAAGATTAATACGTGTGTATGACTGACTTTCAAGTAAAAGGAAAAAAGAACCTCCAATTGAAATACAAAAGCATGTAGTTATGCTTCCAACTTACTTGTCAGACAATGGCTTTTATGATAAGACCGAGCGAACTGACTAGCCATCACTTAAAGCTTACAAACGAAAGATTACTCAGCAAACTGGTCTTGTAAATGAAATACCATTTGATGTTGACTATGTGCAAAATATCCCACAACAAGCATCTGATAGTTTGTAAGTAAATTACAGTTTATTTTTCATGTATAATAATGTTACAATTGATTTATTGATTATTATTATTATTATTATTTGAATTCAGGGACTGTGGCGTATTTGTGTGTGCCTATGCAGAAATATTAAGCGGAGGACTACAAGTTCATTCATGTGGGTTTGATTCTTCATGTCAACGTGCATGCTATGCTTCCTTACCGTGGAATTACAGAGTGGAAAAGGCAAATGAAGGGTACAGGAATGATAATGGAGATCTGCCTCGACCAAGGAAAAGTGTTATCGAAGAAATTGAAGCAAATGCAATTGTTACTTTAGAGTAGCAATGTTTTCTAATTGTTGGTATTGATAGAACTATTTCTTATTTTTGGTATTTATTATTACACATTTCCAATAATACTTTCTTATGGTTAATGAACCTTTTATGGATGTCTTCTTTTTTTTTTTTGAAACAATTGATTAGCAGTTTCTTACACAATACTGTTATGATACAAAGTTTTTCTTAGTCGAAATTGAGTTTGCCTTATATTCTTTTTTTACGACGTGTACAAACAAAAAATAAAAATATATTGTCATTGCATTTGAACACATAATATTTTTACTATAACGTAAATTTTCTTTTCAGGTAAAACTACATTACACTAATTATTAATACGTTTAATATATGTTACACATTACATATAGTAAGTATCCTGTTGTCGCACTTTATATTTTCTTAAACAAAATTTTCAAACATAGTTTACCAGAATCACTTTTATAAATTATTACACAATTTCATACAATGATACAAATGTATAATCTAATTTATATATCCTTAAATGAACAAAACCATTCTTTATATAAATGTATAACGTGTAACAATTAATATTCAATAGAATGACATTTCTTCTTGTGAAAGATAATACACCAACACAACGTATAACGCTAAATTATACATTTCTTACTGAGTAAATACTAACGTATAACAGCTCATACAGATTATGTTTCAACTATTTTTTAAGCGAATTTTATATTTCCTGGTCAACATAACACATATACCAATCAGTTGGAAATTACAGTGATACGGTTATGAAATATGATAAATAAAAAATTACACAATATGTTCAAATACTATTAAATATTAAATGAACAAGTGAAACTCAAATAGCAACCAAAAAACTTAAAATTAATTGTTCCAGCATTCCAAAGAAATCTAATTAAACTGATTATACTACTAAAACCAAACAAACCATCAACATGTAGAAAAAAATATTATCTTCATCATGATTCCTTTGGAAAGAAACCACAAGTCCTACAATTGTGACCAACTCTTCCGCATTTACCGCAGCAGTGTGAATTTGAAGACAATGATTCACTAGATTTCAGATGCCTTCCTTTTTTTGGCCTTCCAGGAGGTCTTCGATATTTGAGCGAAAAAACTTCTTCATCATCAACAAAACATGGAACATTCTAATCCTTCTTTTCTGGCATTGGAACTATCAGGAGTTCATATGTTTTCACTATGGTTTGTGGTCTGTACAATTCAGCGCAATAACGATCATAATCCTTTACATCCACATTTTTACTTTTTAATACGGCAATTCCATGTGGACAAGGTATTTCATCAATTTGATATCGACCACAATTTGCACGTGCCACGCTCAATATCTACAATGTAACTTCGTCCCGAATCATAAACACAATAAAGATAACTCCCTGCAGGTTTAACCTATTACCAAAAGGCATAATATGTTTCAGATGCAAAAATATTAATATAACCTTAATGTAAAACATAGTTTCTGTTCCATAATTATTTTAACACATACCGTCATCCGCAAAGCTTTAACACCCTTATGAGTTAGAATTTCTTCAAATCTTCTGCCAAGAGTTGTATTTGTGTACGATGCAATTTAGTTGTCCTTACAATTCCATGCAGCAAATAAGATTCTAACTTCTTCTAGGAAACCTAGAATAGGAAGTTTTCTAGCCTCAACCAAACAACCATTAATACATTCGGCTATCTTTGAAGTCATCATTCTACCTCTATTTACTGGTGAGTGACACCTAACCCATTTTTCATACCCAGCTTCCTCCAGATATTCCTTAACTCTTTGATCAACCTTAGCAAATTTCGACATAATATATTCAAAATCTTCTTTTTTATAAGATTTAGCCATAGAATAATAAAGGTCACTGAGTCTATCTTTGCTTTTCCTAAAATGGGTGCAAACATTTTTCCATAAATGCCATGTACATGCTAGATGAGGGACATTAGGATAAACAATGCTTACATCTTTTATGATACTTTCATTTCTGTCTAAAACAACACACATGTTGTCTCTTTCACCAAATGCCTCTCTAAACTTTTGAAAAAAACAAATCCACACATTGTCATTCTCCGAATCAACAACACCGTAAGCTAATGGCAGAATACAGCCTACATTTAAATTAAAAAAGTCAATCATTTAAAAAAAATATATAGTAAATAACAAAAATTTACCTGCACAAAAATTTAACAATGTATAAGATAAAATAATATATAGTAAATAACAAAACAAAAAAAGTACAACACAAAAAAAAAATTAAATGCACAATACCTGCACCATCTAATGTGCTTGCCGATACAAATGTTCCTTCATATGGACCGCTTAAATGTGCTTCGTCAACAACAGCGGGTCTACAAAATTTAAAACCCCTAATCATCGGACGCAATGCAATAAACAAGTATTTAAACTCGTTATCTACTATCTTATGCATCCGAATGTGCGATTGGGGATACACTTGGTTCAACATATATATATATATATATATAACGGGGCATTTTTCTATATCCATTTGCTGGTCCACCTCTAAGCATCGCAATCGCCTTCTCTTTTGTGCGTCATGCTTTCATGTAGTTAATGTCGACTCCGTAAACAACTTTCATCTCTTTGATAATGTCCTCGGGGGTGTGTATTCTTTTGTGATTGATTAATATTGGAGAAGTAAATTCACTCACAAAATTACTTGTCGCGACCACATTATTCAGCACTCGGTCTCTAAGACTGCAACTATGCTCTAAAACAAATATTTTAATCACAAACAATTCCGATTCATTCATACAAGAGGCCTTCATAACCCACTGGAAATCTTCATTATGACAAATGAGTACATAGCTTCATCAAAATATAAAAACCTAGTCATTGTATTAACTAAAAGTATTAATCTAGCGAATAGAAAGAAAATATATGTATTCCAATAACTGTCCAGTAATACTATACATATCTCTGAATGTATAATATAAATTATACATTCATTTTTTAAATAACAAAAAAAAAAATATAACACATTAATCAAAGAATTAAATTTCATAAAGTATGTATTCATGTTATCAGTACATATCTGTAACAACTCATAAAAACTTAATCAATGTATAAAATAGAAATATTAAAACATAACATATTAATAACAAAAAAATAATAACTTTCAATGCCACGGTTATATTATACATATCTCTGAATGTATAATTTAAATTATACATTCAAAATTTTTAATTAAAAAATCAGTAATAACAAATTAACGAGTTCACAATCTATTAAACCAATGCATCATACATTTCTTCACCTAGCACGATTTAATTATACATTAACCAATACATAACAAATCACATTATACATTCGTATGATAGCGTTACATATCAACAATTCAAAAAAATACACAACATAAATTTCTTAACATAAAAAAATCAATATGCTATAACATCAGGAGATACAAATGATATCATAACTTTTTTTGTCGGATCGTTTCGCTTTTGTATTGAATCCATTTGCTATTGCGTGTCTTGACATTACTGAAACAAGAGTTTTCTTATTCTTGTATATCTGGCTCACCATTATTTCAGTATTTTTGTATCAGTAATGAAGTTTTTAACTTCCATTTTAGGCACATATAGAGCATACTGATTATCCGTTTTAACAACTATTAACATAACTGAGTCATATTCACTACCCTCGATACACAAAGAACCAGTGGCTTTATCAAACTCTATTTCACTATTGGCTTTATCATAACTTGAAATACAAAGCGAAAAATTAACCAAACCAGCAAGTTGTTTCTTTAACTCAACGTAAACCCTCACTCCATTGTCGTTTCTTATTACTATTGGAGAAGAGTTTTCTTCAACCATGTATTTCACTTCAATTTTTTTACACACTTCGTCTATATCCAACTCCATGGCGATAGTAGAAATCAATTTCAAGAAAGTAATATTTTTCAAAACAATTATTGCGTCACTTTTGTATGACTTATAACTAGTTTCTAACTCCCAAATTTCAGAATACCGCAACAATATTGGGATATTCATGATGCTTTTTGAATTTTTGAAGAACGTATGTAGAAGTATTTTGTTGCTTTATGGGATTTTTTTTTGAAGAATTTTTTTGCAGCAATAGAACTTTTTTCATTTCCAAATCTTCAATCAAATAAATCAGAAAATAAAATTTGACTTGTATAATTTTTTTTTTGAAATTTAAATTTCAGTTACTAGTTTTATCCATATATGCATTAAAAATATCTAATTATTGTTGTTAATTAAGGAACAGTGATATAATTAAGGATATTAATTTTCTTAAATTTAGGAATAACAGTTTCATTATACATTCCACCAATGTATAATGTGTTGATGATATTATATGAGTATATTTGCCAAAATTCGAAAGAGAGAAAATAAGAGGAGATTTTGTGTAATTACTTTATTAAGCTAGGGGATTTATGTTGTTTATTAAATCGAAATGACCACAAAGTATGCTTCTTTATTTACGAAAAACCAAAAGCATGTATGTACATCCTACAATCGGGCTCAATGGCCCAATTAAAAAAAACAGGGAAAATGACACCACATAACTCTTTTGAAAAATAATGAACAATAATGATTCATGTTTTTCATTTTGGACAAAAATAACATTTCAGTTGTTTTTAATGTCATTTATTAGCTCTTTGTTTTAATAAGCCACACGTTAAGGTTTGCATTTGTCCTTTTCCCCAAAAAAAAAAAAAATTGATACACACCCTTTATTTTAATAAGCCACACACTAAAGGATAAAGGTTTGCCGTTGTCCTTTTTCAGAAAAAAAATAATTGATACCTACAGTTCTTTTACCTTTTCCGACTGTTCTTTTTTATTAGGGTTTTTTGACATTTGTAGTGATGAAAATCAAGAAAAAGGTTAGTATTGATACGAAATTAACTGGTAAAGGTATAAGTATGATCCTAATTTCGTTGCTACTGATGATGATTTTGAATATTTAACAAATCGTGATGTTCGATTGAAGGATTTGAAAAATGTTCACGGTAGTCCTAGTCGAATTACTAGGTCTCAAGGTAAATTAGTAGGTGATCCATCAATGGCAAAACAAAAAAATCAGCTAAAAAAACGGCACATATAGATGTGAGTGATGATTCAGATCTTGTTGTTATTCAGAAAAAATAGTGATTCAAAAAATGATGAAGATGATGGTAAGTCATCTAAACGAAAGGAGAAGATAACTGTGAATGATGAAGGAGATACTCTTGTTCCGCCAAAAAAAAAATCTAAAGGAAAGGAGAAGATAAGTGTGAATGATGAAGGAGATACTTTTGTTCCTCCAAAAAAATGAAAAAAAGGAATCGATCAAATGACAGAGAAGATGATGCCCAATCATCCAAAAAGAAAAGTAAAAAAGCTTCCTGGAAGAGAAAAATACCCAAACTAACTGATTTTAAGGTACATTGTTTGTGCTTTCTATGTATTAATTATGTCTGGTAGATGTTCACTTTTTGTGTAGAATTTGTGTATGCTTGCAATATGTTTGTTATTGTTGTATATAATATGTGTTAGTGTTGTATATGAAATATATTGGGTAGTAATTTTTGTAAAATTTAGTGTATGTTTGAAATATGTGTGTTATTGTTGTATATAATATGTGTTAGTATTGTATATGAAATATATTGGGAAGTGATTTTTGTGAAATTTGGTGTACATTGACTGTATAACTATTTGTGTATCAGGATTGTATAAGAACTGTGTATGGTTTGAATATTTATATTGTAACTGTGTAGAATTGGCAACACTGTTGTAATGAATACTGTATGAGTAGTGTATGTAGATTTTTCAAATATTTATACCTAAAAGTACACTTAGGTATTGCCGGTTTGGAATTTGTTTCTTGGTCCATCTGATCATTATAAGTGTCAGCTCAGTGTCACACAAATTGTGGTATTGTGACTGTCTAGAAATCTAAGTTGGACAAGAAGCAACTTGATTTATTTAAGAATAGTTGCTTTGGGTATTTCTTATCTTTACCAAGTGTTTTTCCTCAAAATCAACTTATCCATGGAATGTTGCTTAGGAAACTTTTTGTGAGAGAGATGGTGAAATATGGATTAAAGTGAATAGCACTAGGTTACGGTTTGGCTTACAATAGTTTGCTATAATTAGTGGCTTAAAATATACTAGAAATTACAATAATGAGTTTGTTGTTACTGAAGAAAGTAAGCTGATGGAGTTATATTTTTCAGGAAAGTCCAAGGTCACAAAGCTTGATTTACAAGAGTGTTTTATGGATAAAAAGTGGCGATGTGATGAAGATGTTTTACAAATTTCTATTTTGTTCTTCATTTATTCCTTTATTTTTTCTATCACATATAGTTTTGTTATAACTAAAAATGATTTCTTATTGGCTGAATCTGGGAACTATGAAACATTTCCTTGGGGAAAATTATGTTTTCATCTAATGTTGGAGTCAATGAAGTCTAAGGTTTATCAGCAAAAGACTATGTATTGTTGTGCTGGTTTTCTTCTTGCATTTCAGTGTTGGTTTTATGAGTGTTGTCCTTGTGCCGATGGCCATCTTGCTGACCGAGTGGGCGATGGTGTGCCACGTATACTGAATAGGTTTATAAAGTATAGACCAACATACAAGGAGGTCAAGTCTGCATTTTTTGATATTAGGCAAGAGCAGGTATATCATTGTTTTAAATTATAATTTATATATGTTTTGTTAAATTGTTATGTGCTTATTAAATGTCGAGTGTTATTTTGTATGTACAGGTTGTGTTGCGTAACATAACGCCGACAGTTATTGAAAAAACAATCCTTCAATTACCTGATTTCAAACCTGTGGATGTCGTTGTGCACTCTGTTGATTTGCCTAGCACTAGTAAACAAGAATGTAGTCAGTCGAGCTCAGATAATAAATTGGCACTTTTGAGAAGTGATGTTAAAATGGTATGTCGAAGGTTTTTATTAATATTTGTATGGTTTTGTTAATTGATGTTTTGACTTTTTCCTTTTATGTCTAGTTAACAGAAAAGGTTGACTCGATAGAGAGGTTTATGAAATCCTCATTTGAATTGATTTTTTGAGCTCAAGATATAAAGAATGAGCCTAAGGTATTCTTTCCCTGAAGTTTTCTTGTTTTTTTAACAAAACTTATATACACTATTGTACTTATTTTACAAAGTTTATTTTACAAGTTGGTATATCAATTGGTGATAATGATAGTGATAACTCAAATGAAAAAGACGATGAGACACCTAATGTTGGTGGTACAGGTGATGATCAAGTTAATGATCCACCTAATGTGGGACATCAAAATTATGTTGTACCGGAAGTGGATCATATAAGTGACAATTTGATGGATGATGTAGGAAAAATAACAGATTCTGTAGGTGGTGACGTATTTGGGCATTTGGTGGATGACGTTGGAGAGAAAGTTAATTTTGTAGGTGATTGTGTAGTTGGTCATGTCGCTGTTGATTCTGCGGCTGAAACTTTTAAGGATGGTGCTTGGAAAAAAATTTCAAATTTTAATTTTTTGAAGTTCACACAAAGATCAGGTGAAAATAAGGATATAGGGGAGGGTAGAAATAGTCAGGTTGATAGTAATTGGTCTAATTTTACTGATTCTGAAGTGTCTAAATTTACTCAACCTTTTTGTGATCAAAAAATACAAAAAGAAGGTGATGTGGCAGTGCTTAGCCAGAATGAGCTTGACTGGTCAGAAATTCCAGACGCTGAAATTTCTAAGTTCACTTAAACCGATAAGAGTGTTGCAAGAACTAATGCAACTGATTTAGTATGCGATAATGTTAGAAGGGTTGATGTAACTGCAAGTGATAATGTTAAAGGGATTGAGGAAAACATGGTGGTTGCGTCAGTTATGTTAGATGAAACACCTTTTATTCCTCGCCGAATACGTAAGCCAGCGGCAGTACGTGAATCACCATTTTTGTCAAAATTTAATTTTGGTTGTGGAAAAGTTGAAGGACAATCATTTAAACGTGTAGACAATATGCAGCCAAGTAACCACATTTTGTCTATAAAGCATCCTTTTGTGATGAGTATTACAGAGCAAATTGATGATATGAAAGTGATATTACAGTTTAACAGGTTTGTTGCGAGATCGTTGCGCGTTAAACAAATTTAAGTTTCTGTTTGTAGTTTCTTTTTGTTTTGCTTTATTTATCATATATTACAATTTTTGTAACATTTATTTCTAGGCTTGTTTATTCAAATTCTATCAATGCTCTCCCAAAATATTTTGACTACGGAGTTGATACTATTAAAATGAAATAGTGGTTCTTCATATTGGCATATCCAGGAGTACCATTAACTGATTCAGTAAGTAATGAATTTTTTAGTTAAGTAGGTTATAACTCAAGCTAACACGTAATATATTGAATGCATATTCAATTGCTCATTTTTATATATATTTTTGTCAATTATACTGATGATGTATTATGTTTGCAGAGACTGTGGTGTATTTGTTGCTGCCTTTGCTGAGTATTTGCTTGATGGTCTTGAAATTTCTAATCATCTAGATGATATTGATATTATTCGTATTTGGTATGGTGTGTTACAGTGGGATTTTGGAAAGAAGAAACAAAAGCAATGTGCAGTTAGTGAAGATGAATCTACTGGTCGATTGTTGAAGAAAAAGGATGGTGTGCAGCAAATTTAGTTAGAAATGTCTTTGAAGCATAGATGTTAGCTATGTTTTAGTGTTGAAATTCTTAGGGTTGTTTTTATTTTGTGTTGATACACTCGGAGATTCTTATTATGAACTGTTATGTCGAATACTATATGTTTTAGTAATTGAAACAATTCTGTACAGTTGATGCTGAAATGTTAGTTTATGTTGATCAGAGTTGATATTCAGTATATATGCAACATTTATTCAGTTCATATATAGTTTAATATCCAATATATATACAAGTGTTATACAGAAATTAAACAATTCATATGCAGTACTTTATATGCAGTGTATATATAGGTCCTATATAGTAGTTACATAGTCTTTACACAGGTCATATGCAGTTTATATGCAATATTTATGCAAATTTATACCAACAAAATATAAAACTTACAAATTGTTGACACAGGTCGTATAAAGTAGTTATATAATTTAATATCCAATATATATGTAGGTGTTATACAGAAATTACATAGTTCATATGCAGTACTTTATATTCAGTATATATACAAGTCCTATATAGTAGTTACACAGTCTGTACGTAGGTTATATGCAGTTTATATGCAGTATTTATGCAAATTTATGCCAACATTCCAACAAAATAAAAAACCTACACATTGTTGACACAGGTCATATAAAGTAGTTATATTGTTTAATATCCAATATACATGCAGGTGCTATATAGAAATTACACAGTTCATATGCAGTACTTTATATGCAGTATATGTACAGGTCCTATATAGTAGCTACACAGTCTGTACACAGGTCATAGATAGTTTATATACAGGTCTTATATAGCAGTTACAATATTATATGAAGTATTTATGCAAATTTATACCAATATTCAGTTTATATGCAACATTTATTCAGTTTCTATACAATTGCTACATAGTTTAAGCACACTATTTCTACAATTTTATACATTTATCCCAACTAGATATAGAACTTATATATTGTTGTAATAAAGTATTTATATATTTTATAAAAGTAGTTATATTCAAAATATGGAGATGCTATGTATTTGCTAAATAATTAAAAAGACAAATACTAGTACTTATATATATTTAAACTGTATATAGGTAGTATACATGATTGACACAGATGATATGCAGTTTTTTTAGGCATTGTAGCAGAAAAATTATACTCCCCCAGCTCAGAGGAGTTGATTAGTGCACCTTACCAAAGAATATAGCTAAATAAAACACCATAATGCACAGATTTCTATAAGAGTAGAATGCATTTGAAGTAAAATAATATTGTTGTTATTACATTGCTATGAAAAGAATAGTCTTTTTTCAAGGAAAAAAATGGAAAAGATAAAAGTGTTCTTGCAGCAGCATCATATTAGATTCTTGTTGGAGAATTTCCACATGTTCTTCGATTTTGTCCTATTTTTCCACAACGCCCACATGAAATTTGTTGCTTAAAGTAGTCCATAATGCCCTTTCCTCGATTGTTCTTTGTTGGTCTTCCTGGTTTTGGTTTTCAGATTGGTGGCAGTACTATATTAGCTGATATCTCTACTGAAATGTGCCAAACTGTTTCATCAGGAAGTGGTATAACTGAAAGTTCATATGCTTTCAAGAAGTTTTCTCTGGTGTAATATGGAGAGCAATAGCTTTGTAAGTCTATATGCATGTAAGTTAGGACCGCCATAGCATGTGGACAAGGTATGCCATTTACTTGAAATTATAGGTAGGAGCATTTTTTTTCACGCATGCAAATAATGTTTCATCAATGACTTCATAAGAATAGTGAGTAGAACCCATCACTTGCAATGTACAAATATATTAGTAAATAGTGTGCACATTAGAATATGTAAGTGTCTGTGAAGTAGAAATAAGAAGTAATACCTTTATTTTATCTGATAGAATGAGATTTTTCCTCATTATTATATTATATTTGTTTCCCAGTTCTGTAAATGTTGCTTCTAAATGCTGCCTATGTTCATTATTCTATCTCATAACCAGATCCATCATAAATTGTAGGAATTTTTTAATTGGCAGGTCTCTTGCATCTTCATTTGCTGAATTTAGGGACTCTGCTATGTTTGAAGTCATGAACATCGACCTGTTGACATAGGCATGAGATATGGACCATTTTTTATAGCCTCTATCAAACAGATACTCTTTCACCCTATTATCGATTTTGTTTATGTCTTCCATAAGCCGATCAAAGTCTGCCTTTATGTATGTTCTGGCCATTGTAAACAATATCCCTTTTAATTGCTTTTGATTCTTCTTAAATCTACCCTTGATGTTGTTCCATAGATGATAGATGTATATACAGTGAGCCACATTTGGATATACAAGTGCAACAGCTTTTAATATGATGTCATGCCTATCAGATACTATGCGTATGCCTTCTCTTTCACCAAAAGCAATGTTAAACATGCGGAAAACCATTCCCATGAAGCATCACTTTCAGAATCAACAACAACATATGCTAGTGGCAAAATATGTCTTGATTAAATAAGTGGGAAAGTGTCTATCAGTGCATGCCAGCATATAATAATTTTGTCTAAAAAATTTCATAAAAATCACCTTCTGTATCCAGCACACTAGCAGACAACATTGTTCCCTTTTATGTAGATTTTAGAAAAGTTCCATCAACAACAATGGTAGGCATACAATATCTCCATCCCCTAATTGATGTGCTCAATGCGACAAAAGCATATAAAAAGTGATTGTCCTCTGTTTTGTGTAGCCTTGTGAATGATCCAGGATTTATTGTGTTTACCATATATAGGTAAGCTGACAATTTAGCATAAGATTCACGCAAGGAACCTCTGACCAATTCAAGTGCTTTTTCTTTGGCTCTATGTGCTTTTTTGTATTTCATCCTAATTCCGTACAAGTTTCTCATTTCTTCTATGATCTCTGCTGGACTGTATGTTGACTTTAGATTTAGAAAGTTGATCTTCACCATTTTAGCTATGGTTAAAGAAGTAGCATGCCGTTGTGAAAATATTCTGTCCGCAATTGGACAGGTGTAATCATCGACATATTTTGTCACCATTAAAACTTCTAAATTTTGTTGACTTGAAGATCTAAAAGTTCAATTGCATCTCTGATTGATATACTTAAGATAGTTTCTAGATACATTTAGATACAATAAATGTATATGCAGTACACAGTTCATATCCAATATACATGCAGGTGCAGTTCATATCCAATATACATGCAGGTGCTATACAGAAATTACACAGTTTATATGTAGTATATATACAGCTCCTATATAGTAGTTACACAGTCTGTACACAGGTCATATGCAGTTTATATACAGGTCCTATACAGTAGTTACAATATTATATGCAGTATTTATGCAAATTTATACTAATATTTCCACAAAATATAAAACTTACACATTGTTGACACAGGTCATATAAAGTAGTTATAGAGTTTAATATCCAATACATATGTAGGTGCTATACAGAAATTATATTGTTCATATCAGTACTTTATATGCAGTATATATACAGGTTCTATAAAGTAGTTACACAGTCTATACACAGGTCATATGCAGTTTACAACAACAACAACAACAACAGACCCAGTATATTCCCACAAGGTCATATGCAGTTTATATGCAGTACTTATGCAAATTTATACCAACATTCCAACAAAATATAAAACTTACACATTGTTGACACAAGTCATTTAAAATAGTTATATAGTTTAATATCCAATATATATGTAGGTGCTATACAAAAATTACACAGTTCATATCAGTACTTTATATGCAGTATATATACAGGTCCTATATTGTAGTTACACAGTCTATACACAGGTCATATGCAGTTTATATACAGGTCCTATACAGTAATTACAATATTATATGCAGTATTTATGCAAATTTATACCAATATTCCAACAAAATATAAAACTTACACATTGTTGACACAGGTCATATAAAGTAGTTATATAGTTTATACCTTGATGATGATGATCTTTTCACCTTAAATTGGAATCTCTTATGGATTGCATAATGTTTCATCACACTTGATATTGTATTTTTATCCCAGTACAGCCGTCCTTCTTCAACATCTTTATGAAGTGGATCCTTAATTATCGATTTGGGTTGTTCTTTCATTTCTTCATCTTCAATTGTATAATCAGAAATAGGTATCGAATGAACTTGAATAGCAGTCGAGATGTTTCGATCAAATTTCCAATTGAGGATTCTCCATTTTCAAATATGTTTTGTAGTGTTATACACAATGGAAATTCATTTATATCCAAAACTTTTTTTCTTTAACTCCATATAAAGTCTAACACTCATATCATTATAAATAGTCATAGATCCACTCTTTACAATGTATTTTATTATTATTAAACCAGAATTTCGCTCTAGATTCAACTGCTTATACAGTTCATCAACAAAATATTCGTACTTGCAATCCGAATTCAAAAGTACTCCATTGATAGTAAACTTTTCAAACTGTACATCACTTAACCACTCTCCTTCGTATTGTAGCATACTTGGAACTATTTCCTATCAACTAAATCGAATTGTGAATGAAAAAAACTTTATGAAGCTAATTGATGGAGGATTTTGTATATTTATATACAATTCATGAATATATTTTAAGGTAATATGGTGTATTTGAAAGAGGAATTTTGAGGTTTTAATGGAAAGGAATCCTAAGGTAAAATTGGGGAAGGAAAGTGTGAGTTTCAATTGAAAAGGAAAGAAATATATTACGCGATTTTTGCGGCTTTTTAGCGGTGATTAAAAGATGATTAGAATATTAAATTATTTTAACGGCTATTAAGTGGGAATAAAAAATATTGACTATTTTTGTGGAATAAGTTTTATGACAAGGATATTTTTGTCTTCTCTAGTGAATCTATCATACCTATTAAATCCGCGCACCCCCCTACAAATGGTATCAAAGCTCAGTAATTTAAAAAGTACGGAAGAGATAGAGTTAGAGTTAGAGTTAGATACCTATTAAATTAATTATGCGAAGACCATTTAAAAATAGAGAACAGAAATTACTAAATGAGATAAATCAATTTAAGGAAAAATTAGAAATAAAAAACGAAGAATTAGAAATAAATAATATAGATATTGAAGAAACAGATAATTATGAGTCCGAAGATAGTGAAACATACACAGAAATATTAACAAATACAAAAAATTTAGAAATCAATGAAGAACAAAAAATTTATGAGGAAAACTTAGAAAATACCCACACAGAAATAAATACTCTTGAT
>NC_061116.1:40381305-40427038 GCF_002878395.1 Capsicum annuum
TATTTTGTATGCACTTAGAGATATAAAAGTAGTAGATATAAGAAAAATCATATTAGAAAAAGCATTTGGTAAATATTACATGACTAGAGTAAATTATATACCATACCTACCTAACTACTCTTACAAATACTTACCATGATAAATTACATAGGATTTTTAGAAAAAGATATGAGAAACATATAGTTACTAGAAAAACAGATAAAAATAAATATAGACAAATACATGAAAAATAAAGACATAAAATACATGAAATTTCTTAATAAAAATATGCAAGAAGAAACCCTAGTTTTGTTGTTCTTGAGAGAGGGGAGAAAAAAATAACGTGTTAAGTGATAGAGGATGGGGGTAAAATAATGCCTTCTTATATTTTTAAGTCATGGGTTGGGAGTTTAAAGAGGATAAAAGATAAAAAAAAACTTAGGAACTTTTTGGAAATCGTTTGGAAGCCGTCTCGACGTCTTAGGTCACGACTCGTAAGTTCTGGGTATGGGTCGTGTCTTGAGTCATCACCAGGAACCCAAATTTTGACCTCTATTTCTGTGGTGACGACTCCTCCTGACAACTCGTAGGGTCTGCTTATGAGTCGTCATCAGTGAGTCATAACCACTGAAAGCTTTGATAGTGCTTCAGTATTTTAGACATAACTTTTCACCCTGCTATTGGATTAAGACAAAATTGGTATCATTGAAAATATAATTCAATTATCTATATTTTGGTGGGTATTGAGATTAGAAATTCTTAGTATAACAGAAATTGTTCTTATTTGAAGATGACTATAGTTATATGCATACCAAGCATTTAATCGCTAAGGAATGTTTTGAATTGTTCATGAGCTAGGAGATATTTTAGGATTTAATATATGTCCAAGTAACTTATAAAGCTATCAAAACATGAGTCTTGATTCTTGGATCCTTTACTGGTCAGGATACGAGTCATATCTTATGACTCGTAGTAAGTCATTACGACTTGTAGCCACCAGTTGTAAGCTGGAAAGAAACTTAGAGAACCTAAACTTCTGATCTTACGAATTACCTTTGTATGACTTGTAACATCAAGTAATAACTCCTAGTCTTGATTCATCAAGTGACCAAAAACTTTCCCACTAGGCTGTTTACGACTGGATTATACAACTCATAGGGAGTCTTTACGACTTGAAGGTGTGAGTCATAAGTTCTATAGTAGCTTGAGAGTATGGGGTATAACATATTTACCCAGCCACATGCATTACTAACCTTCTTTTGAACCTATGAATTTGTCTAGCTTGTTGAAAAGGTTCCATTAATGTAATAAAACAAAACTTATGATGTTTGATTACCATCTGTAGTCTGTTAATGTTTGATGAGTACTAACTCATCTGATATTCCAAATAAAGGCCTTCAACATAATGTATTACTGAGTTTTAAAGCAACTCTCCTTGTTAACACCCCTGCAGGATTTTTTGTTCTGCCTTCTTTTGTATCTTCCCTTTCCTGGCCCTTTTAATAATGGACTTTGGTGATATATCAACCTCTCAACTTATTTTTTCATTAATGGCATTCAGGTCTTCATCTATATCTTCCTGTTTTGATTCATTTTTCTCTTTCTGTTTAATTGCAAGTATCTAAGAGTGTGAGCATATATCATGTAATGATTTACTTGGGGACAATCTTCTTAAGGGTACCACATCTTTTTCCCCTATAGATATTAATGCCAAATCATTATCTTTTTTCTCTGGAAGGTTGTGAACTATAATTTCATCTTTTTTCCTCTCCCCTGCCTTCATTGTCACCAATTTGATAATGTACTACCTCAACAATTTTATTTTCCTTCTCTGCAAACTCATTGTTCTTCTTTTCTTTTTTACTTATGTTTTCCCCTTTATTACTTGAGTTCCCATCACACACATTATTCTCCACTTATGTATGTTGTACTATTTTCATTATTTCATGTTGCAATTCTTTTATAAAAATTGATTCTTCATCTTCTTTCTTTTTTATTTCAACTCGATCACCCTATTTGTCATTGTAAAAGAATTTTGTGACCCACCTCTTTGTTGTGTCTGAACTTGTTCTCCTGTGACTAGCAAATTTCTTCTATGCTGATCATTTATTTTTCGTAATCTTTCAGCTACATGTTTGTCATCTCCTTCTTCAACTAATGCATCAAACTTGTTATTTATTATAATGGTATCTATTTTTGGGTTTGCAGGCTTCCCATACTCCTTCGTAGGCGGTGCAGTACTGCTCACTAAATCCCAAGCATTTGGATCTCCCACTACTTTTCCACTTGCAAGAATAAGAACACTCTTCCTTCATGTCATAAACCCTAGCCTGAACCCTAATCCTCATAGCCCACATGTGATACCCCGTAATTTTTCCTAACTTAATTTCGCTCCTAGAATGTCAAAGGTTAGCTTCAAAAATAAATAACTTTTATTACATATAGAATTGTCCAGATTCAAACCCTCCATTGTGTAGAAAATTGAATTAGCTTTCCATCGATACCGATTTTGCCCAAATTTGATACTCGGTTGAGAAGTTATGGCATTTTTAGTAAAGTAGCATCCCAACTGGAGAAGCATCGCGCCGCGGTGACTTGCAAAATGGCAAATGTTTGATTCCAGTGGACCTCCACGATAAGTCCACATCGCGATGAAGCCTTATTTCCCAATTGTCAATTTTTAGTAGCTCACCGCGATAGTGGTGCATCACGGTGATGGACAAAATGGTATTTTAGTAGTGCACCGCAATAGTTCTGCGTCGCGTAGAATATCCAATTCCCAATTATCAAATTCCAGTGAGCCATCGCGTTAGTGGCGCGTCGCGGTGGGAGACAAATTCGAAAAATTTCTCTTGTTTTTAGTTTCGATTAAATTTTAAAAGAGGCACTTTGGTCAATTTTCAAGCCCCCAATTCATCCAAAACAAGCAATTAAGCTTATTCTAAGCACTTTATGCTTATTTTCATCCATTCTCTCTCCAAAGAAAAACCCTAGAGCTCAAAACTTACTCTTCAAGAAATTAATTTCCTCCATTGTTTATCCAAGAAAATCCAAAAAAATTGAGGATTCCTAAGTCAAGATAATCAAGAGTTCATCTTCAAAGGCACAAATAGAGGTTCAAGTTCAAGCTTTCTTAGAAATTTCATCAATTAAGGTATGTGGGGTTTATGAACAAGGATCTTCTTTCATCCTTGTGCCCAAAACTAAGTTTTTATTTCAAATACATGATTTTATATGAATATACCTGATATTTATATTAGGGTTCATACCCAATGTTGCTATTTGCAAGATATGAAATTTCAAGTGATTTAGAAGTTGAATTGTATGTCTATTTTCATATTTTTCATGTGTATTGCATTAAATTCCAGATTTTAAATCGAATTATCATTATTTTTATTACCAAGCATGATTAATATGATGTTTTGACATGAGATTGATGTATGGGTTACTATCCCTAGATTGAATATTATAATTTCAAGAAAGATTTATGCTTTAAGCATCAGATGATCAGTTTATTTTTAAGATTTTCAGTAAAGATTTGATCTTTTGATCCTCAAATAAGATTTGGAATCCATTTTTAAAGATTTACTACAGATTTCAGAAGTCGGAATAGTTTTATTCACAAGATTGAATTAGATAAATGCATAATTGGTTTCGTAATAACCTTTATGCTAGCTTTTAAAGTGGATTTCTAACAGAATGAGCATACAAATTAAAAGGGAGTAGTATTTAGTACCAAGCTAGAAGTGTAGGGTTAGTGTGCCCTATCTTTCACAGAACTACGTAGCCAACATAGGTACAGATTCAGATTATTCTTATTTCTATATGGATGACAGATACAGATCTGATCACTTAGATTAGGTTACACTCCTTGGCAAGAGTATAACACCTCTTTCCATAGTGAGGTTTTCCCCTTAGGGGAACAAGAAGTTAAGACTCCATGTTAGCTCACATGGTTTATATTAGTTAAGAGAACCTTCCTACTCGTAAAAGTAAATAAACAGCTTTTGAGTAACTTCCTTAACAGAATATAACAACAGAAAAGCTTTTAAGAAAACTAAGTGTAAAGGCTCACAGCTTTATTTAGATGGATATTAGATACAGACTACAGATTTCAGATTTTAGATATAGAAGTGAGCCCTTTTTTATACTTAGACAGTATGATTTACAGAAAGAATATTAGTACAACTTTCAGAACTAAATGTTATAATGACTCACTAGATTTACAAAGTATGATTTTTTATTCATAATTATCGATTATAGTTTTCAGATATTCCAGCTTTTGTGAGTCGTTTATATTTAGCATGCATTGTTTTACAAACTATGATGATGATTGATATAATGTTTTACTTATGCATTCACCCCCATATACTCAGTACATCCTCAAAGTACTGATCTATATATACGTCTATGTGCTATATTGTCTTATAACATAGGTTCAAGTGCTCAGTTTCAGCAGCGTGAGTGATTTCAAGCATCTCCATCTATATTCCGACAGTTAGTGAGTCCTCATAGTTGGGAGATTGAGTCATTTAGTTTATTTTTAGCTTATCAGTTTAGATGATTCAGTATTCTTTTCGGACAGTTCGAGTCAATTGAGGGTTTGTCCTAGTGACTCTGTAGATATTAGTAGTAGAGGCTTGTCAGACTGCTAGCTTTGATTTAAATTTTTTAGTGTCGAGTTTTCAGACATTATTTTTAGATATTATATTCAGACAGTTTGTCGCATTTAGTATGATTTTGATGTCTATATTTCTATTAGTATGAGATTTTGATTTAGTAGAAGGCAGACAGGGTTAGCTTGAGGCTACTCGTAGTTTTGAACACCGTGTGATGTCTCGGGACCCATTTTTAGAGTGTTACACCACACATCCCCCAACCAGTTATACCCAGTGACTGGACCAACCTCAGCACCTTCTTAGTATTTTTACCTCTAATCCGCCCTTTTTGTACTAATCATGAGATGAACTTAGGATCTACTGTGGATTTGGAAACCTATTTAAACATGATATCATGAATAATATTTTCCTTAAGGAAAAGATTAATGTAGAACCAATTCTGTTGAAATCATTTACAATAGAGAATAAAATGCCTACAATTAGATGGATTAAAGTAGAAGTACAAAGAATGAACAAAATTGAAGACCTTCAATTAGCAGTTGTTAGTTAATTTCATATTGTTGGCCTGAATTAAATGATTTAAGGAAGAATATTCCAACGCAGTGTGGGATAAAAAGCGAGGTTAAGATTGGTCTGTTCAGACATAAACATATTCTTAAGGGATTGCTTTAGTAGAAGACTTCATCAATTTAATGGGATATAATGTTCACTATATCAAAGAGAGAGATGGTCGAGAATATCAAATGTGCACCCTTATATATAATGATGATTTTAGAGTAGATGAGTAAACCATAAAAGCAGACATAGATTTCTTATCCAAATCTGTTGCCAACATTCTTTGTCAAAGAAGTATTGTTTTCTCTAGTTGCGGTAATTGGCAAACCCTTACAATTGGATTTGGCTACCATTAAAAAAACAAGACCTAATTATGAAGCGTGAAGGTGCAATTGGACTTAGCATCCAATTTGCCAAAAAATGTATGCATGATCAGGGTGAATAAAACCATAGGAGTAGAGCGTACAGTGCATGTTACAGTTTATTATGATGCGTTACCAAAATATTGCAAATTATGTAAGTTACAAGGCTATTATGAGGGGATTTATAGAAAATCAAAACACAAAACATAGAAGAAAGAAGTGAAAGATGGAGAATTTATTCCTCAACAAAAGGAACAGTAACAACGACCAAATCAACCATTCACAATAGATATATGTTGAAACACCCAACAATGTATCCTTTCAAAATCCTTGGTTGATTGGTAAGGATCATGATATCTGTTGTGTTGAATCCTTGTTGTGTGTTGTTTTGATCTTGTTTAAGGGATTCTTTGGTGCATAATAAGGTGTTAAATTGTATCTATACTCACCTATCCATGTGAGAGAGAAATTTGAAACACTCGGACCTTGGAACCATTAAGGAAACATCAACTTTGGATGTCTTTAGAGTGGATACAGTTGGGGGTACTTGAGTCATACCCTAGGTCACGACTCATACCCACCATGCCCTCCCCTTTCGTATTCTAGATAGTATGTTAGGTTATTATATAGTCCTCCATATAACAAGGTCATTCCTTGGTCGTAACTAAGCTCATGAGTTGTAAGTTGTTCAACTATATGGAGTGAAACCTAACCTGGAGTGGACTATTTTGGTTATGGGTGGTCTATACGAGTTAGGTCATGCGTCGTACCATTAGGATATGACTCGAGGGTGCCTAGTCATACCCTAACCAGTGTGGTTAACTTAGGGGAAGCCTTGGGTATGAGTTAGGGCACCACTCGTACCTTACGTTACGATTGCTAAGTGAACCATGAAGGGGAGTTATACCCCTGCACGTATGTGTTTTCTAGATTTTAACCAAGGACTTTTGGTCATTTCCCTTTCCTAAACCCTAAGTATTTGACCTATATAAGTCATAGTAGCCTCCTAAGTCTTCATTTTACAAGACTTAAATACCCTAAATACTCTAAAGGCTCTAGAAGCAAGATTGGAGGCTAGGGTTTGAAGGTGTTTATCTTGTGGCAAGAGGAAGAGTCAAGATTGTTGGTGTGTCATCTTGTTTTAAGGAATGTATCTCTTCCCCTTCTTAAATAACTCTAAACCCAAGTATTTCACACTTGGATTAGTAAGTGTACATGGTGGTTTTTGAATCAAATGAAAAGGGTTTTGCTACCTAACTATGAGTGATGATAATTCTTATTTATACTTATATTCACACATGTTATAGATGGTAGATTACGTATGTGGGTGTAACGCCTCGAATCTGGTACCCGGAATGCTACACGGTGCTCATGACCCCAAAGGACCACAAGCTAACCCATGATTGATATTTGTACTTGTATACTGCATAATATACTGAATAATGTGGAAACATGAACTGAAAGTCCATAAGGTTCACATAACTAAAGTAAAACATAACATCTAAATGGGGTATGAAATACCCAAAACAACTGGAATAACTATTTAAACCTAATAGTCTGGAAAGCCTCTAACTGACTGAACTGTCTGAGTAAGGACTTGATAGGACATGTCCCCAACTAAATCTAACTAGTAAACTAATTAACTAGATAATAGAGAAATAATCATGTCTTCGAAGGATGAGGACTCACTGCTAACTCTGACTGCTGATATCTGGAATTTACTAATGCTCTGGAGCTCGTGTCTCTGGACCTATGGTATAAGACACCATAGCGCAAATGCGTCAGTACTTTGAATGTATGGGTATGCATGTGAGGTAAGCTGAATGCATGTGGTTTATATGCATGAACAATACTGGCTAACTGACTAATATGAACGTGAGAATATATGCATGCATACATAGTAACTATTTATGAAATCGTGATAACATGAGTATACTGATGACTAACATGACTAATGACTGAATTTTGATAACTGATAATATGAGTGACCGTAACTGACTGTCGTAAATCTGATGGAACTAGCTGAGTTCTGTACTGTATTTGAGTTGGCTGTATCTGACAGTCCTGAATTCTGAAGAACTATTTGAGTTCTTTTACTGAGACTGATACTCTGAAACTGTGGGAGGTAGTCATCTAACCGACGTGCCCCAAATGATGCATTATAGCTGGATTAGGGTCTAATCTGAGCCCTGATTGGAAGGGTTTCAATACCGCTCCACTGGTAAGGACAACATGCGAGTGACCCTAATATAACAGGTAACTCTAGTGAAAACGGTGGGAACCCTCATATAGCAGGTTAAGCCACCTCATCTACCCTCATATAGCAGGCTATGATGTCTCAACCTATGCTAGCTACATAGTTCTAGAATGCAAGGATTACTTCTAAGAATCACACCCTCATATAACAGGTGAGTTTCCATCCTTGGGTTCACTCGGTGCTAATTTCTACTCCAATCTAAATAGACACTAAACATGATTTACTAAACTGAACACGAACTGAGTTATTGAATTTCGTTGACTAACGAAATACTATTGATATTTGACAACTGACTGAGTTCATGAGATCATGGAGATTTCCTGAGTCATAAGATTGTCTGAAGTCTAAGGATCATAGCTTAACTTAGAGTATTGTGAAAACATGACATGGCTCTAGGCACACAACTAATGTTTCGGGTACAAGTACCCCCAGGACTCATAGAATAAAACTGATAAAGCATGACCTACTTGAACACATCACTAACTTTATAATCCATAATACATTTATTGAAGCATTTTATCAAACATGTGATCTGCATAAACATACACAGGGATTTCATGATATCATGCTAGTTGGGCATTTTCCTTCATCTAGACATTTAATCAAACACATGGTAGGCATAGTATGTGTAAACAACATTATACAACAATTAAACATCATAATTCAATTCTAATTTCATCATTCAACTGTTTAATCATAGATTTACATGAATCAACATCTATACTAATCAAATCCACATAAAATTTATCCCCCAACATAGAATAGAATTCAATTACTCATTATCAACAAGAACAAGAGCATCCCAATCATGAAATTCATAAAGGAAATCCATAAACTTAAACTTTGAAAAGAGATTCTTGGGCTTTATGGACGAAAGGAGCCCATGAATGAACACTATGCATACCTTGGTTGAGTTTCTTGAAGTTCTTGAACTTGAAGAATTTGAATCTCTTAGTTCTTGAAAAAGATTTGGATTTTTTTCTTGGAGATTAACGTTAGAGAGAACCTTAATTTTGTTGTTGTAGAAGAATAATGAATTTCTGAGCTTTGGTCGGATATAATTGGGTATATAAATGGGTGGTAAAAGACCAAAAACCCCTAAAAATGGCTTTAAAATCACTGAACGGAACCTGCGACGGCTCGTGCGACAGTCCGTCGCTAGGGAGATGGTCCGTCATTTCGACCATCGTACGTGGACAAAGAAAAGGGCTTACTACCTAAATAACGACGGCCTGGGCGATGGCCCGTTGTAAGTTCGACGATCCATTAACCTGTCCATCGCACCTTATCCAGAAGGTTGCCTCACTACCTTGGCTGCGACAGTCAAGGCGACGGTCCGTTGCTAGGTCGACGGTCTGTCAACTTGGTCGTCGCACCTAGGCGATTCTGATAGCTCTGAGTAAAACGTCCATAACATTTTAATCCAACACCGGATTTGGATGAAATTGATATCGTTGGAAAGCTAATTCAATTTTCTACATGAATAAAACTGAAAATTTTAAAAATTCTACATATACAAAAGTGGATTCATCTTTCAAAAAAAGTTTCTAACATTCTTAGGCTAAATTTTAAGGTAGGAAAAAGTACGAGGTATTCCAATGGGTGCCTGTTGTATGTTGTTTAACATGAGGGTCTTGATTAACCCTAGTCTTAGTGATTTCTACCATGAGAATAGCCTTTTTAAAGGTATGCACCCAAGGTGTTTGTGAAAATGTCTAAGTGAAATGATGAGTTGCATGTTGACTATGTGTTGAGTTAGGGAAATGACCCAAATGAGTATGAATGATTGTTGAATAATATTGTGAAGGTATTTCATCCATGTATTATGTAAATGATAACCTTGTTGATTGATGGCTAGTGAAAGGGTAGAGCCCTAGACATGAAAATGAACTTGAATTGTGTATAGAACCAAGTGTGGTGATAATGTGATATAATGTTGTTGATGACATGTAAATGGTTGTGTGGGTATTGAGGGACACAAATTAATTTGTATGATAAATTGATTAAAGGCATTGGCTTATTGAGATGGTTAAGCAACAAAGACTCCCATGAGGACCATGTGGTCACGTATAATGATTGAAATGGATAAATGAGCTTAAAGCCTTGATGAGATGTGAATTGGGTGAATGTGAATGCATGAACTAATGGGTTAAGAGTTCCAATGTCGACCAATGGTTCCAATGAACAATAGGAGATTCGAGTTCCTCGCCTAATGAAATGACTAGCGATTCGAGTTCTTAGTCCAATGAAACAATGGGGGATTCGAGTTTCTCATCTAACAACACGGCTAGTGATTCGAGTTCCAAGGCCAGTGTAATGACTAGCGATTCGATTTCCTAGTCCAAAGAGATCTCTTGAGGTTAGAATACCTCGTCTAAGGATATGGCTAGTGATTCGAGTTCTAAGGCAGGTGATACGGCTAGTGATTTGAGTTCCAAGGTCGGTGATATTGACACCCAATTTTTGCTCTTCGTGCTTAAAATTAACATCTTCAGGCTTCCTGATCGTTAAAAGGCACAACATGCAATTTTCACATATTTTTTACAATTGTTAATAAATTATTGATATTCATCCTTACTTTAGGATTTTATCAATTTACTTTTATATTTTAAATTTTTTATAATTTATTGATAATTCTCTGTATATTGAGATTTTTTATCAATCAATATTTTTACAATCATCTGCACACGTGCACGGCATGACATCACATTTTTATAACATTTTCAAATTAATTATATTTTTGAATATTTTCAACATTCTTTACATGTTTTCATAATTACAAATCAATTTCTACATTTTACAGTCCGTAAACACTGAGACAGATCAATTATTTTTGTATAGTATAATAATTTGATATTTTGTCACATCTGACAAGGATCGCACAATAATGTTTTATCACATCCGATAATTTATTAATAATTTTTATAAATTTATTGTCATATTTTAGTTTTACATAATTATCCTTAATTTTGTAAATTTTAGAAATTTTGTTAGTTTATTATCATTTTAATATTTTTGCACAGGCATCTACATACGTACATAACATAACACTACAATTCTTTTTATATATTATAATTTTAATTGTTTATGGTGCAATACATTGTTTTTCAAAGATAAGTATATTTCCTTACATTTTTCTATAGTTATATATTAATATTTTATTCAATACAATCTACAGAAATAATATCGATTTATTTTAATACACCAAATAATAAATCAGTCAAGTCAAGATCTCGTCATATTTATGACATTTGAATTTTCCTTTACCTTCTATTCTAATTTAAGGGATGTGTTGGAAAAAAATAAATGTGATATTTTATTTTATTATTATTTTTTCTTTTTAAATACTCATTCACACCACACACATTCACAAAAAAGACACGCACAACACACATAAAAGATATCAGTCTCTCACTCCACTACTTCACTTGCCGGAGGTAGTGACCGGCGAGTTCCAGCCACCAAAACAGCCAGCAAGCCGCCAACCACTGGCAACCAACAACAACTACACCACCAATCGTCACCGTTGTCGGTCAATCTCCGGCGAACCAACACCAGATCTGCCACCACCAACGTCCAAAGCACCACCACCAACCCATACCCGTCACCGCCACCCTCTCTTTCTTTCTCTAAACTTTTTCATCGCATCTCGCCGGAGGTGATGACCGGCGAGCTACCTTCGATCACCGACGTCGCATCAGTCCCCTTTGTTTTCCTTTCTCCTCAACTTTGTTATTGTAACATCGGAAAAGGGTCAGATCTAATAAGATTTATACAATTTTGACATTACTCCAGTGATTTGCCATTGAAGTGATGTCATCGCCACTACTGCGATACCGAAACCATGGGGATTTTCCGGTGACACTTCCCTGAACATTAAATCTATAAGAAAATGACATTTTTTCTTTCTCTTTGTTCATACCTCATATTGTTATTATAAATGTTGTTTGTTGTTGGCTCAAATAATGTTTGGGAAATGCTATTGTTTGCTTTACTGTTATTATGTACAGATTAATGTTGCTTAACTGGAGCCTGGCCGAGAAATTTTTTATTACTTGTTTACTGCTCTTGGCCGTTTGATATTCCTTTTCAATTTTTTCTGGATAATTTTATCCCTCACATTTATTTAGACTGACAATAAATAGATACTTGGCCAATGACATTATCTATTCGTCGGATATTTGAAGTCATTCTGTTACAAAAGACGGGCTTTATTTTATCAAAATTATTGGTTTATATCATATGTCGATACATGGCCAATGAAATTATCTCTCCGTCAGATATTTGAGGCCACCCCATACAAAAAACTGATCTTTACTCTCTAAGTTATTTATTTTATAGCAAAAATGGACACATGGCGAATGAAGAAATGCCTGTCGGTTTTTTAGGCATTCACAAATAAAAAGATCAATTTTACGTATATAAATACGTAACAAAAATAAATATTTTCGGATGATGATGAAGTCTTTATAATATTTTAAAACTTTATCTGAGCCCATCTTTTAACAAAAATTATATTTTTAAATACGTATATGCACACATATTTTTTAAATTTATTTTGATTATTATTTATTTGTTACTAACATTTTTTATTACAAGTGTTTATACAGGTTATTGGGAACCATTATCGGAAATGACAGTCAAAGAAGACTTTAAATTATGTGTTTATATTTTTTATATTCTTGCACTTGTACAAATGTTAATCATAGTGAAAGCTTTATTTTTGGGGTGTTGGACGTGATATTTTTTATTTACGCAATCTTCGTCATGCTTTTAGGTAAATTTAGGCCGTTAATATTTATATAAAAAATATTAGATTGACTTAGATTATTTAATCAAATAATTATACTTTTTACACTAAAAAATATTACGTAGTTTTTTTCTTCAGAACAAGTTTTTTTTCTTTATTCATTTTTATCTTTTCTATAGATAAATATACTATTATACTTTTGTTTATATTTTTTTTACGACAAAATATATATATTATTTTAATACACTTACATAAAAGAATTAATTTAATCAAGTAATTCACATATTATATAGTCTTTTCTTCTCAAAATAAATTTTACTTTCTCCGTAAGTTTAATCAAATAAAAATATTACTTGTAACCATTTTTCTTTTCATGGCACATCAAAATACATTTGTTTTCACACATCATAAAGTACTTTTCTTTTCACATGTATTTATACATTTCTTTTCACATGTATTTATACATTTTTATACATATCTTTTACATGTTTTTTTAACTATATGTTTTATTTATATATTTAATATACATATACCTTTACATAGTTTTAAACATTTATATTTTTTCAAAAAATTATTTTATACTTAATACATATACTTTTTATATTATTTTAAATATACCTCCTCCCTTTTTGATAAATTTAGTCCAGTCGGGTACCATATTTGTGGATCCTGAAGGGTGCCTAACCCCTTCCCTTGGGGATAATTTGAACTCTTACCTAGAAGCTCAATTGGTATTTTCGTAGACTAAAACATCAATCATACGTGTTAATAAATAGATTTTCTTATTTTTCTTAAAAATTAGGTGGCGACTCTGTACAAAATTTTAATTTATTTAGAGTCCATAAGTCGTGCTTGTTTCAATCTTTGGTCAAAAACAGGGCATGACAGGTGATATGACTAGAGATTCGAGTTCCTAGTCCAATGAAATGAAGTCTAATGAAATGGCAATAAGATTTGGTCAATGGGCCAACATGATTGAAAGTTCTTCACTACAAGACATGAATAAATGATTTGAGAATGTGTGTGATGCCTTGTTCCCTTTGTGGTCTACTATGAGCATGTCGTGTATATCTATGTGTATGAGTGAAAATATTGATGTATCTTGATTTCTTGAGTAGCATGTAAAGGATCTATATGTAAGGATAAGTGTGTGAATGTGAAGAAATGTGATATATTGACTTCTTGTTGATTGACGATGTATTTTATCACTTATCCTTGAGTTACATGTTAGTGTTTCAACCGCTAACCGTCTCCGAACGTTACGTCCCCACGTGATGTAGGTGCCAGAGCTTCTTCTTCTTTTCTCGCGCAGTGATTTGTAGATCGAGGCGGTTCATGCTGTGACTTGAAGTGGTGAGCTTCATTACTTCAGAAGGTGTCATCTGTTAGTCCTTTATCTTTAGACTCAGTAACTTAAAACTTGGTTTGGCTATCATCGAGGATTTGTCCTGACATATATACTTATCGACTCTGGTTTTGTATAGAGGTGTTATGAACAACTGTGAACTTGGGCATAGTTACTATAATGAGTCGACTATTGACTTATGTTATTATTTCCACTATTCTGATACATGAATTGGAGTCCCTTCGACTCTTATGTTAATGAGATATTTGGATTGGGTTATCGGGGCACCCTTCAGTTCATGTGAGCTTGAGGTTCCCATATGACATGGTTTGAAGTTCGGGACATGTCATATGTAGAGTTTGTTTCTATTTTTGAGGTACAAGATATTTGCTGATAGATTTTCAGCTTGATGAAAAAATAGATCAAAACAAACTAGAAACGAAAATTACAAATATAAATAAGTCATGAAAAATCCTATAGAAAGCATGATAAAACATCTTGAACTATATCTACAATAAAAATATGATAATCAAAGTATAAAAAATAGTAGATAATAGTAGAAATCAAGAAACAAGAAACTACAAACAATAATAATACGACTACTCGTATGAAAAGACAGGTGAGACCACACTGTAATACTTGCTAATCTACTCCTTAATTTGTATCTTCCACAACCACATATCTAAGTTAATATCCTTGGTATGATGAGACTATGTCATGTCATGTCTAACCACCTCTTCTCAATATTTCTTTAACCTACCCTACCTCACCCAGGACGACCCATAACCAACCTCTCACATCTTCACACTGAAACCTCCGAGCATTTTCTTTTTACATGTCTGTACCATCTCATCATCATTTTTCAGATCTTGTCCTCCACTAAAACAACTCTCACTTTGTATCAGGTATCTTTATTTCTAGAATTATCTCTCCTAGTATGTCTACTCATCTATCTTAGTATCTTCATATCCGCATTTTTCATTTTCCGAATTTGCGATTTCTCGACCGTACAATATTCTGCCACATAAAACACAGTTGGTCTAACTACCGTCATGTAGAACTTGTCTTTAAGTTTTGATGGCACTTTTTTATCATACAGTTGGTCTAACTATCTCTATATTTTCTTGTATAATAGACCCAAGATACTTGAAACAACCTCTAATTTAGATGGCCCATGTACCGGCCCTCACTTTCATACCAGTTTCATGTGTTACCTCACCGAAAATGCATACACTTAAGTATTCTATCTTGATCCTACTTAACTTGAATCTTATAAACTTCAGGTTTTGTCTCTAAAATACAGTTAGCATTAACTCTACCGTGAGTCTTATAAATGAGAACTATGTCATTCGTAAATAACATATTTCAAGGCACCCCTCCTTGAATTTGTCCTTTCAATGTCTCCATAACTAAAATAAATAAAATGAGCTAAAATTTTATCACAATTGGGGAGGAATATCTAAGCCATCATCCACTTTCTTTATCAAGGTCTTCGTTCCATCGTACATGTCCTTGATTTCCTTAGTGTCCGCTACAAGTACACTTCTAGACTCCAAACATCTCCAAAGAACCTCCCTTGGGACTTTGTCGTAAGCATTTTTTAGGTTGATGAACAGCATCTGTAAGTCCTTCATCTTTCTATATTGTTCCACCAATCTCCTCATTAGATGGATAACTTCTTTAGTTGAGAACCCTAAAATGAATTCGAATTGGTTCTTGAAAATATCCACCCCCCTCTTCACCATTATCTTCATTATCCCCTCTCAGACTTTCATAGTGTGTGGCTTTGTAACTTGATATCCTAGAAATCTAGAAAGAGGGGTCGAGATAATTTGTGTGTGTGAAGAGGAGGAGCATAGATGTTTGTGTGAGAGGTTAATGAGGATAGATTTGAGGAGAGGTAAAGGTAGATCAAGAAAGAGTTGGAGAGATGTGATTAAACAAGTCGTGACACATCTTTAATTAATCAAGGACATGATCCTAAATAGAAGAGTTTGGAGGTCGAGGATTAGCATAAACAATTAGTAAGTAGAAGAACGTTTTCTCTACCGTGGAGAAGAGTTTTAGTTCGGAGCACCTATTTGTTCCCTTACCAGTATTATATATTATTAATATTATATATACTAATATTGTTTTATCCGTCAATTTTATTGGTACTGTTATTTCTTTTACTTTAATTTTCTCGAATACTTTTGTTGTTAGTATTTTTCTTTTTCAATATTTTCATCATACATTTTTACTGTTGTACTTTTTTCAAATTATGTTTCGAATTTTCAAAGATCTATCAGAAACAATTTATACATCTCCTCTTCTCCAGATCCCACTTATAATTCTATACTGAATATATTGTTTTTGTTGTACAAAGACAATAAAGAAACTATAACCAAGTGATCTAAAGGAGAAGTATTTTTACTATACTCCCTCCCGTCTAAAATAATTGATATTGTAACCTATTAAAGTTGATTACAAAATAATTAATGTTTCAAAAAAAGTTATTTTTTCTGATTTACCCTTATACACTTTCTTAGTACTCCTTATCAAGTATTTCAAAGGGACTTAGTTTTGGAGTGATTTTCTAATACATGGAGTTAATTAATTCTCTTGCATTTGATGAACTTCCTTGAATGTTTTGCAAAATTGCTCTACCCTCTAATATTTTTCTTACCATCCCACTAGTGTTGTGGTATAGGAACATCTTCAAACTGTCCTTTCACATAGTAAGCATGAATCTGTCTTATCCATAGTCTATAAAAGTGTGTCACTAAGAAATAAATATTTAAAATATTTAAAATTAAAAAATATATTAGTAATTTAATATGGAAAGATGAATTCTTTTTTGACAGACAAAAAAGACAAATCATAAATTAAAGCGGAGCAAAAAAGAAAAAAGATATATTTTTCCTCTAAAATAAAGAAAACCTGAATATTTGCTATAGTTTTTTCTTCTAAGAGAAAAAAATATATTTTTTCTCTAATTTTGTTTTCTCAAGTAATGAAGAGATTGACAAGAGAAAGTAACTCGCATGGTCTTACTTCCCACTCATTGTGAAATTGAGTCACTAAGAAAGTAAAAAGAATGAATCTTCGAGGGAGAAATAAAAAAAAGAATAATAAAGAGACTTGAATAAGGTAACTTATCTTCAAACATAGAATTATACTTTAGTGATATTTATTAGATTTATATCAAAACTAGTGGTATTTTAGCGACAAAACATGCAAAATCAAAATGTCTTAGTTATTATTGTGATTAGCGCATATCTTTCGGGATTTCAGTTTTTAACAAAATATATATATATATATATATATATATACAATTTTAAAAGAGAAAAAGACACTCTATAGAACTTTTTAAAATAAATAGCTCAAGTTTGAAAACTTTTCAAAAAGTATATACTATTTTCGCTTTATAGTCATTTCCTAATTTGGGTCATTTTGGCCTACGTAGTCCGTATACAATATTGATACAGTTTATATACAATACTGATACAGTATTCAACTTGGACAATTCGACCCTATTAAAAATATTTTAATTTTTTTCTTGCTATAAAATTTTTATCTGATCAAATATTCTGCTTTTTTTTATTATTTAGAAGTAATAATTAAATTATATAAAAATGATATAATTGTTAAATAGAATATGTATATATATAAGATATATGTATTGAAATTGTATAGTTCTATCAAATATGTATATGTATAAAATATATAGAAAAATATTAGAAAGTGTATGAAAATTATATAATTATTGTATAAAATGTGTAAAAAAAAAAGTACAGTTATTGTATAAATTGTGTATCAAAATTGTATAATTTTCGCATAAAATATTTATATGTATAAGATTTGTATAGAAACTGTATAGAAGGTGTACAAAAACGGTATAGAACAAGCCAATAAATTGAAATGGCTAAAAAGTGAAATTTAAATTCCATGACCATTTTCATGGTAATAGTTTAATTTGAAGTGTTGTTTCTATCATTTTCCTTTTTAAAAAATCATTCAACTATTGTTATTTCAATTACGAAGTCACGAAAATATTTTAATTCACTTATAAAGTCATTTCATCAATTCAAGTAATATTTCCAACAGATACTGCTAACATGCAAATTTTTAAAAAAATAAAAAGCTATGTATTTTAGTTAGGGAGAAGGACAAAAATAGCCTTTCTCCTAAAACTTATTCCACAAAAATAGCCCTTGTTTTTTATTCCCACTTAATAGCCGTTAAAATAATACCATATTCTAACCATCTTTTAATCACCGCTAAGAAGCCGCAAAAATCGCATAATTTATTTCTTTCCTTTTCAATTGAAACTCACATTTTCCTTCCCCAATTTTACCTCAGGATTCCTTTCCATTAAAACCTCACAAATCCTCTTTAAAATACACCATATTACCTTAAAATACCTTCATAAATTGTATATAAATATACAATATCCTCTGTCAATTAGCTTCAAAAAGTTTTTTTCATTCACAATTAGCTTCAGTTGATACGAAATTAGGGATTCAAGTTCGATTTTACTTCCAATTATGCTACAATACGGAGGAGAGTTGTTAACTGATGTACAGTTTGAAAATTTTACAATCAATGGAGTACTTTTGAATTCGGATTACAGGTACGAATATTTTGTTGATGAACTGTATAAGAAGTTGAATCTAGAGCGAAACTCTGGTTTAATGACAATAAAATACATTGTAAAGAGTGGATCTATGACTATTTACAATGATATGAGTGTTAGACTTTATATGGAGATGAAGAAAGAAAATTGGATATAAATGAATTTTCATTGTGTATAACACTACAAAACATATTTGAAAATGGAGAATCCTCAATTGGAAATTTGATCGAAACATCTCCGACTGTTATTCAAGTTCATCCGATACCTATTTCTGATTATACAATTGAAGATGAAGAAATGGAAGAACAGCCTGAATCGATAATTTAGGATCCACTTCATAGAGATGTTGAAGAAGGGCAACTGTACTGGGATAAAAATACAATATCAAGTGTGATGAAATATTATGCAATCCGTGAGAGATTTCAATTTAAGGTGAAAAGATCATCATCATCAAGGTATAAACTATATAACTACTTTATATTATCTGTATCAACAATGTGTAAGTATTATATTTTATTGGATTGTTGGTATAAATTTGCATAAATACTGCATATGACCTGTGTACAGAAAGTGTAACTACTATATAGGACCTGTATATATACTGCATATAAAGTACTACATATGAACTATGTAATTTTTGTATAGCACCTGCATATATATTGGATATTAAACTATATAACTACTTTATATGACCTGTGTCAACAATGTGTAAGTTTTATATTTTATTGTCCCAATGTTGGTATAAAGTTGCACAAATACTGCATATAATATTGTAACTACTATATAGGACCTGTATATAAACTGCATATGACCTGTGTACAGACTGTGTAACTACTATATAGGACTTGTATACATACTGTATATAAAGTACTGCATATGAACTGTGTAATTTCTGTATAGCACATGCATATATATTGGATATGAAAAGTGTACTGCATATACATTTATTGTATATAAATGTATCTAGGTACTATCTTAAGTGTATTAATCAGAGATGAATTTGGACTTTTAGATCTTCAAGTCAACAAAATTCAGAAATTTTCATGGTGGCTAAATTTGTCGATGATCACACCTGTCCAATTGCGGACAGAATGCTTTCACAACGGGATGCTACTTCTTTAACCATCGCTAAAATGGTGAAGCACAACTTCTAAATATAAAGTTAACATACACTCCAGCAGAGATCATAGAAGAAAGGAGAAACTTGTACGGAATTAGGATGAACTACAAAAAAGTATATAGAGCCAAAGAAAAAACACTTGAACTAGTTAGAGGTTCCTTGCGTGAATTTTATGCTAAATTTCCAGCTTACCTATACATGGTAAACACGATAAATCCTAGATCATTCACAAGGCTACACAAAACGGAGGACAATCACTTTTTATATGCTTTTGTCGCGTTGATCACATCAATTAGGGGCTGGAGATATTGTATGCCTACCATTGTTGTTGATGGAAATTTTCTAAAATCTGCATACAAGGGAACAATGTTGTCTACTAGTGTACTGGATGCAGAAGGTGAGTTTTATGAAATTTTTTTAGCCAAAATTATGTATATGCTGGCATACACTGATGGACATTTTCTCACTTGTTTAATCAGGACATATTTTGCCACTAGCATATGTTGTTGTTGATTTTGAAAATGATGCTTCATGGGAATGGTTTCTCTACATGTTTAACACTGCTTTTGGTGAAAGAGAAGGCATGTGTGTAGTATCTGATAGGCATGTCAACATATTAAAAGATGTTGCATTTGTATATCCAAATGGCTCACTGTATATGCATCTACTATCTATGGAACAATATCAAGGGTAGATTTAAGAAGAATCAAAAGCAATTAAACGGGATCTTCTTTACAATGGACAGAACATACATAAAGGCAGAATTTGATCGACTTATGGAAGACATAAACAAAATCGATAATAGGGTGAAGGAGTATTTGTTTGATATAGGCTATGAAAAATGGTCCATTGCTCATGCCCATTTCAACAGGTTGATGTTCATGACTTCAAACATAGCAGAGTCCCTAAATTCAACAAATAGAGATGCAAAAAACCTGCCAAATAAAAAATTCCTACAATTTATGATGGATCTGGTCATGAGATAAAATAATGAGCATAGACAACATTCAGAAGCAATATTTACAGAACTGGAAAATAAATACAATAAATAATGAGGAAAAATCTCATTCTATCAAAGAAAATGAAGGTATTACTTCTTATTTCTACTTCACAGACACTTACATATTCTAATGTGCACACTATATACTAATATATTTGTACATTGCAGGTGATGGATTCTACTCACTATTCTTATGTAGTCATTGATGAAACTTGAAAACGAAACATTGTTTGCATGCGTGAAAAAAAATGCTCCTGCCTACAATTTGAAGTAGATGGCATACCTTGTCCGCATGCTATGGCGGTCCTAACTTATACTCATATGGACTTACAAATCTATTGTGCTCCATATTACACAAGCGAAAACTTCTTAAAAGCATATGAACTTTCAGTAATATCACTTCTTGATGATACAACTTAGTACATTCCAGTAGATATATCAGCTAATATAGTACTGCCACCAATCTAGAAACCAAAACCAGGAAGACCAAAAAACAATAATCGAGGAAAGGCATTATAGACTACTTTAAGCAACAAATTTTATGAGGGCGCTGTGGAAAAATAGGACACAATCAAAGAACATGTGGAAATGCTCCAACAAGAATCTAATAGGATGCTGCTGCAAGAACACTTTTATCTTTCCCTTTTTTTTCTTTGAAAAAAGACTATTCTTTTCATAGCAATGTAATAGCAACAATATTATTTTACTTCAAATGCATTTTACTCTTATAGAAATCTGTGCATTATGGTGTTTCATTTAGCCACACTCTTTGGTGAGGTGCACTAATCAACTCCTCTGAGCTGGGGGAGTGTAATTTTTCTGCTACAATGCCTAAAAAAACTGCATATCATCTGTGTCAATCATGTATAATACTTTTATACAGTTTGAATATATATAAGTACTAGTATATATAACTGCATATTACCTTTATATTTTGAATATAACTACTTTTACAGACTATATAAATATTTTATTACAACAATTTATAAGTTCTATAACTGGTTGGGATAAATGTATAAAATTGTAGAAATAGTGTGCTTAAACTGTGTAACAACTATATAGGAACTGAATAAATGTTGCATATATACTGAATATTGGTATAAATTTGCATAATACATCATATAATATTGTAACTACTGTATAGGACATGTATATAAACTGCATATGACCTATGAACAGACTGTGCAACTACTATATAGGACCTATACATACACTGCATATTAAGTATTGCATATGAACTGTGTATTTTCTTTATATCACCTGTATATATATTGGATATTAAACTATATAACTACTTTATATGACCTGTGCCAACAATGTGTAGGTTTTATATTTTATTGGAATATTGGTTTAAATTTGCATAAATACTGCATATAAACTACATATGACCTGTGTACAGACTGTGTAACTATTATATAGGACCTGTATATATACTGCATATAAAGTACTGAATATGAACTGTGTAATTTCTGTATAGCACCTGCATATATATTATTTATTAAACTATATAACTATTTTATATAACTTGTGTCAACAATGTGTAAGTTTTATATTTTGTTGGTATAAATTTATATAAATATTGCATATAAACTGCATATGACCTGTGTACATACTGTGTAACAGCTATATACGACCTGTATATATACTGCACATAAAGTACTGCATATGAACTGTGTAATTTCTGTATAGCACCTGCATATATATTGGATATTAAACTATATAGGAACTGAATAAATGTTGCACATATACTGAATATCAACTGTGATCAACATAAAATAATATTTCAGCATCAATTTTACAGAATTATATGAATTACCAAAACATATAATATTCCGCATGACATTTCATAATAAGAATCTCCGAGTGTATCAACACAAAACAGAAACAACCCTAAGCATTTCAACACTAAAACATATCTAACATCTATGCTTCAAAGACATTTCTAACTAAATTTGTTGCACACCATCCTTTTTCTTCAACAATCGACCAGTAGATTCATCTTTACTAACTGCACATTGACTTTGTTTCTTCTTTCCATAATCCCACATCAACACACCATACCAAATACGAATAGCATCAATATCATCTAGATGATTAGAAATTTCAAGACCATCAAGAAAATACTCAGCAAAGGCAGCAACAAATGCACCACAGTCCCTACAAACATAAAACATCATCAGTATAATTGACAAAAAATATGTAAAAATGAGTAATTGAATGTGCATTCAATATATTACGTGTTAGCTTGCGTTGGCAGTCCATCAATAATATAAATATCAAAATAATTATCCACTGAAAGTTCATCGCTCCTACTTTCCCAAAATCCAATACAAGAAAGAAAGTGTGGAATTAATTCTGAATACGCTGCAACTGATTTCTGAACACGATCGATATGCCTTGCACCATGCATTGAATCATAAACATATATGCACTGATCTTTAAAATATAGCCTCGTCAAAATCCAGTGAAACTCCTCAGCAAGATTAATTGGGAAAAGAACATTGTCAACGCTATTCCACGGGATGTTGCATCTCATAAAAAAATCCAAGCATGCACTCAACGATTTGATGTTCTTGAGTGATAAGTGTTACATCTCTATTGTTATCCACAAAATACTTATACAAAGTCTGAATCAAGAAGTTAAATCAACAATCGATGGTTGTAAATTTAACTGAATCACAAACAGGCCCGTATTTTGACTTTTTTCACAAATAGTAAAAGATAACATCAATATATTGAAAATACGAACAACAAAACCACGTTTAAATGCTAAAAATGAATACAAAACACTAATTTAAATCATATAAATACAAGCTACTTATATAACATGCATCATATCAACTACTGCATATAAACTGTGTATCTACTATGTAGGACCTGTATAAATAATGAATAGCAACTACTGCATTTAAACTATGTATCTACTGTGTAAACACTGCATAGGACCTGTATATACATTGCACATTAAGTGTTGCATATAAACTGCACATAAAGTACTTCATAAATAAAGCATAGAACTTATATAACATGCATCATATACAAAATTTCAGTATTCCAATTAGATTATCACTATCAAGTACAAAAATAAAAAATATATAACCTACTTAACTAACAAATTCATTACTTACTGAATCGGTTAACGTACTCCTAGATATGCCAATGTGAAGAACCACTATTTTATTTTAACAGTATCAACTCCATAGTCAAAATATTTTGGGAGAGCATTGACAGAATTTGAATAAAAAGGCCTAGAAATAAATGCTACAAAAAAATGTAATATATGATAAAATAAACCAAAACAAAAAGAAACTACAAACAGAAACTTACATTTGTTTAACGCACAACGATCTCGCAACAAACCTGTTAAACTGTAATGTCACTTTCATAGTATCAATTTTCTCCATAATACTCTTCACAAAAGGATGTTTTATAGACAAAATGTGGCTACTTGGCTGAGTATTGTCTACACGTTTAGATGATTGGCCTTCAACTTTGCCACAACCAGAATCAAATTTTGACAAAAATGAAGATTTACATACTGCCGTTGGCTTACGTAATCGGCGAGGAATAGCAGGTGTTGCATCCAACATAGCAGACGCAGCCACCATGTTTTCCTCAATTCCTTTAACATTATCACTTGCAGTTGCATCAACTTTTCTAACATTATCACATACTAAATCAGTTGCACCAGTTGTTGCAACACTCTTATCAGGTTGAGTGAACTTAGAAATTTCAGCATCTAGAATTTTTGACCAGTCAAGCTCATTTTGGCTAAGCACTGCCACATCACCTTCTTTTGTGTCTTTTGATCACAAAAAGGTTGAGTAAATTTAGACACTTCAGAATCAGTAAAATTAGACCAATCACTATCAACCTGACTATTTCTACTCTCCCCTGTATCCTTATTTTCACCTGAGCTTTGTGTGAACTTCAAAAAATTAAAATTTCGAAAATTCTTCCAAGCACCATCCTTAAAAGTTTCAGCCTCAGAATCAACATTGACATGACCACCTACACAATCACCTACAAAATTAACTTTCTCTCCAACGACATTCATCAAATGCCCAATTACGTCACCACCTACACAATCTGTTGCTTTCCCTACATCATCCATCAAATTGTCACTTATATGATCCACTTTCAGTACAACATTATTTTGTTGTCCCACATTAGGTGGATCATTAACTTGATCATTACCTGTACCACCAACATTAGGTGTCTCATCGACTTTTTCATTTGAGCTATCACAATCGTTATCACCAATTGATGTACCAACCTGTAAAAAAAACTTTGTAAAATATGTACAATAGTGTATATAAGTTTTGCTAAAAAAATAAGAGAAATTCAGGAAAATAATACCTTAGGCTCATTCTTTATATCTAGAGCTCGAAAAATAAATTCAAATGAGGATTTCATAAACTTCTCCATCGAGGAAACCTTTTCCGTTAACTAAACATAAAAGAAAAAGTCAACATATCAAGTAACAAAAACATACAAATATTAATAAAAACCTTCGACATACCATTTTAACATCACTTCTTAAAAGGGCCAATTCATTATCTGAGCTCGACTTACTACATTCTTGTTTACTGGTGCTAGGCAAATCAACAGAGTGCACAACTGCATCCACAGGTTTGAAATTAGGTAATTGAAGGATTGTTTTTTCAAGAACTGTCGGCGTAATGTTACGCAACACAATCTGCACATATAAAACAACACTTAACATTTAAGAAGCACATTACAATTTAACAAAGCATATATAAATTACAATTTAAAACAATGATATACCTGCTCTTGCTTAATATCAAAAAATACAGACGTGATGGCACCCAAAGGGTGGCCACCTATCTCGGGTTGGCCTTGGTTGGGGGTGTGGATCGGGTTCGTACCCCGTATAGTTCAGGGCCTATAAAGGGTGGGTTGCGCCTCTCTCTATCAGCTATAGCTTTTAGTGCAGTTGGTTAGCGGTTCACTCTTAAGGTTTGGTATCAGGGCGGAGGTCACGGGTTTAAATCCTGCTTACACCATGCGTAGGTTCGAGGACGAACCTTTCTCAAAGAAAGGGGGAATGATGGCAACCAAAGGGTGGCCACCTATCTCAGGTTGTCCTTGGTTGGGGGTGTGGGTCGGGTTCGTGCCCCGTATGGTTCAGGGCCTATAAAGGGTGGGTTGCACCTCTCTCTATCAGCTATAACTTTTAGTACAGTTGGTTAGCGGTTCACTCTTAAGGTTATACCAAATGATATGGTAAAAACAACGAAAACACCAAACAAACACTCAAAACAGTTCACAAGTTCAAGAGAACCGAGGACCCTTTGAGTGACCCCTCTCGGATTCAAGATCTACAATAAGAACACAATGTAATGAGGTGGTTAACAGTTATTTTCAATGGACAAAAAACTAGATTAACAACACGAGAATGAAGAACATGAAGAACAATAACAATATTATTAAGAATAACAAACACACGACTACAAGAAACAAAGGGATAGATAGTTAGACCTTGGTTGGTATAACCTTAAGAACCCAAGAACATGTGATACTCTTGAACCCTTAACACTACACACAATGGTGAACCTAACTCTTACGTTGACACAAGAGTGACCCCGATCTCCCAAGCATCCAACATTTACAAGCTTGAATCCAACACAAGTGATTCCACACTCAAGTTGATTTCCCTAGTTACTATGTTTTGGCCAAGAGGCCATTCTCTCAAGAGAGGGTGTTTCAATATTACAACTTTCAATATTCAATCAAAAATAAGACTAAAACCCTAAGAGGTTCTAGTTATAGTGTATTAAAAGATAGAATGTAAAATATCCAAAATGGCCCTTCAAGAGTGGGTTGCCCCTTTAGTATTTGTAGTGGGCTATTTTTGGTGTGTATTTAGGCCCTTAATTATGCTTCTCTTACACACACACTTGGACGACTTCAATAAACACCCACAAGAGTCCATCTACGTGATCTCACTCGTATCTTTGATACCAAATGATACGGGAAAAACAATGAAAATACCAAACAAACACTCAAAACAGTCCACAAGTTCAAGAGAATCGAGGACCCTTTGAGTGACCCCTCTCGGATTCAAGATCTACAACAAGAACACAATGTAATGAGGTGATTAACACCTATTTTCAATGGACAACAAACTAGATTAACAACACGAGAATGAAGAACATGAAGAACAATAGCAATATTATTAAGAATAACAAACACAAAGCTACAAGAAACAAAGGGATAGATAGTTAGACCTTGGTTGGTATAACCTTAAGAACCCAAGAACATGTGATACTCTTGAACCCTTAATGCTACACACAATGGTGAACCTAACTCTTACGTTGGCACAAGAGTGACCTCGATCTCCCAAGCATCCAACGTTTCCAAGCTTGAATCCAACACGAGTGATTCCACACTCAAGTTGATTTCCGTAGTTACTATGTTTCGGCCAAGAGGCCATTCTCTCAAGAGAGGGTGTTTCAATATTACAACTTTCAATATTCAATCAAAACTAAGACTAAAACCCTATGAGGTTCTATTTATAGTGTATTAAAAAATAGAATGTAAAATATCCAAAATGGCCCTTCAAAAGTGGGTTGCCCCTTTAGTGCTTGTAGTGGGCTATTTTTGGTGTGTATTTAGGCCCTTAATTATGCTTCTCTTACACACACACTTGGACGACTTCAATACACACCCACAAGAGTCTATCTACGTGATCGTACTCGTATCTTTGATACCAAATGATATGGGAAAAACAACGAAAACACCAAACAAACACTTAAAACAGTCCACAAGTTCAAGAGAACCGAGGACCTTTTGAGTGACCCCTCTCGGATTCAAGATCTACAACAAGAACACAATGTAATGAGGTGATTAACACCTATTTTCAGTGGACAACAAACTAGATTAACAACACGAGAATGAAGAACATGAAGAACAATAACAATATTATTAAGAATAACAAACACACGGCTACAAGAAACAAAGGGATAGATAGTTAGACCTTGGTTGGTATAACCTTAAGAACCCAAGAACATGTGATACTCTTGAACCCTTAACTCTACCCACAATGGTGAACCTAACTCTTACGTTGGCATAAGAGTGACCTCGATCTCCCAAGCATCCAATGTTTCCAAGCTTGAATTCAACACGAGTGATTCCACACTCAAGTTGATTTCCCTAGTTACTATGTTTCGGCCAAGAGGCCATTCTCTCAAGAGAGGGTGTTTAAATATTACGACTTTCAATATTCAATCAAAACTAAGACTAAAATCCTAAGAGGTTCTATTTATAGTGTATTAAAAGATAGAATGTAAAATATCCAAAATGGCCCTTCAAGAGTGGGCTGCCCCTTTAGTGTTTGTAGTGGGCTATTTTTGGTGTGTATTTGGGCCCTTAATTATGCTTATCTTACACACACACTTGGAAGACTTCAATACACGCCCACAAGAGTCCATCTACATGATCGCACTCATATCAAGACGTGACCTCCTTGTATGTTAGTCTTTACTTTACAAACCAATTCAATATACGCGGCACACTATCGCCCACTCGGTCAACAAGATGGCCATCCACATAAGGACAACACTCATAAAACTAACACTGAAATGCAAGAGGAAAGCCAACACAACGATACATAGTTTTTTCCTGATAAACCTTAGACTTCATTGACTCCAACATCAGACGAAAACATATTTTTCCCCGAGGAAATGTTTCATAGTTCCCAGATTCAACCAATAAGAAATCATTCTTAGTTATAACATAACTATACGTTACAGAAAAAATAAAGGAATAAATGAAGAACAAAACAGAAATTTGTAAAGCATGTTCATCACATAGCCATTTTTTTCCCATGAAACACTCTTCTAAATCATGCTTTGTGACCTTGGACTTTTCTAAAAAATACAACTCTATCAGCTTACTTTCTTCACTAACAGCAAACTCATTATTGTAATTTCTGATACATTTTAAGCCGCTAATTATAGCAAACTCTTGTAAGCCGAAACGTAACCTAGTGTTATTCACTTCAATCTATATTTCATTATCTCTCTCACAAACAAGTTCCCTAAGAAACATTCCATGAATAAGTTGATTTTGAGGAAAAATATTTGGTAAAGATAAGAAATACCCAAAGCAACTACTGTTAAACAAATCAAGTTGCTTCTTGTCCAACTTAGATTTCAACGCAGTCACAATACCACAGTTTGTGTGCACGCTGAGCTGACACTTATAATGATCAGATGGACCAAGAAATAAATCTCAAACCTGCAATACATAAGTGTACTTTTAGGTATAAATATTTCAAAAAGCTACATATATTACTCATACAGTATTCATTACAATAGTGTTGCTAATTGTACACAATTACAATATAAATAGTCAAACTATACACATGTCTTATACAATCTTGATACACAAATAGTTACACAGTTAATATACACTAATTTTACTCATACAGTATAAATATTCAAACTATACACAGTTCTTATACAATCCTGATACACAAATAATTATACAGTCAATGTATACTAATTTTACTAATACAGTATTCACTACAACAATGTTGCTAATTTTACACATTTACAATATAAATAGTCAATTATACACAGTTCTTATTCAATCCTGATACACAAATAGCTATACAGTCAATGTACAGTAATTGTACTCATACAGTATAAATATTCAAACTATATACAGTTCTTATATAATCCTGATGCACAATTAGTTATACAGTCAATGAACGCTAACTTTACTCATATAGTATAAATATGCAAACTATACACAGTTTCTATGCAATCCTGATACACAAATAGTTATACAGTCAATGTACACTAAATTTCACAAAAATCACTACCCAATATATTTCATATATAACACTGACACATATTATGTACAACAATAACACACATATTTCAAACATACACAAATTCTGCACAATAAGTGAATATCTATCAGACATAATTTATACATACAAAGCACAAACAATGTACCTCAAAATCAGTTAATTTGGGTATTTTTCTCTTCCAAGGAACTTTTTTACTTTTCTTTTTGGATGATTGAGCATCATCTTCTCCATCATTTGATCGATTCCTTTTTCACTTTTTGGGGAGTAACAAGAGCATCTCCTTCACCATTCACACTTATCTTCTCCTAACCATCATCTTCATCGTTTTTTGAATCACTGATTTTTTTGGTTTTTTTTTTAATAACAACAAGATCTGAATCATCGCCTTTTTTTTAGCTAATTTTTTTTTGTTTTGTCATTGATGGATCACCTACTAATTTACCTCGAGACCTAGTAATTCAACTAGGACTAGCATGAACATTCTTCAAATCGTTCAATCGAATATCAGGATTTGTTAAATCTTCAAAAGCATCATCAGGAGCAACGAAATTAGGATCATATCTTATACCTTTATCAGCTAATTTCATATCAGTATTAATTTTTTTCTTCATTTTCAGCACAACAAACGTCAGAAAACCTAATCATAAAGAACAGTCGAAAAAGGTAAGGGGACTGTAGGTACCAGTTATTTTTTTTTAGGAAAAGGACAACTGCAAATGTTTATCCTTTAGCATGAACTGTAGGTACAAGTTATTTTTTTTTTTTGTGGGGGAAAGAACATCTACAAAGGGCACGTGTAGTTTTTTTATTCTTTAGCGTGTGGTTTATTAAAATACAGGGCGCGTGTGACTTATAAAACAAAGGGCTAATAAATGGTATTAAAAACAGCTGAACTGTTACTTTTGTGCAAAACGGGAAACGTGGGCCATTATTATCCATTAATTTTTGAAAAAGCTACGTGGTGTCCTTTTCCCTTTTAGTTAATTATTAAATTAACCCGTCTTTTATTTGGAAAAAGGATAAAAATAATACTTCAATGTAAAATAATTCCATCAAGAATATAGATAAGATCTATTAAGATCTAGCTGATATCTATCAAATTGAAGTATCTATTTTTTAGCGAGAAACTAGGAGTAATTTTTCCAATAAATAGAGGGCTTTTATTCATTGTAAATCATCCCTCAAGAATCCCAAAGAGAATTATCAAGAGAAATAATAATCACTCTCTCTTTTCTCTCTACTCTTCTTCTTTATTCTTTATTATTTTATAACACGTTATCTGGACGAGAATTTAACTTGCTGACTAGATGGGCTACCAATTTTTTGCTAATAAATCAAGGTAACGTTGGATTATTAAATTTATTGATTGCATGCCAAATTTCATAGAAATCAATCACTAGGCTATGCCGAATTAATTATATATAGCAATTTACCTTGTATTGAAGTAATCTGTTTGTCACTATGCAACATAAAGCCATGTGACAGTTTATGTTTCTTTTTCACAAATATCTATGTTCATTCTTATAATTTATTCACCCCCAGAAAAAAAATTATATATAATATAGAAAAAGTTATAATTGACAATAATGCTATTGTGGAGAAGTTCTTGCTAAGGGCAAATAAATAAATTATGTTACAGTCTCGACTTATCAACTAAGAATGATCTATCTCAATTTTAGAATATTTTGATATATTTTTCCTTTTGTAAAACAAAGATGGTGAACTTCGTTTACTGAGTATCTTTTGAATAATTCTTTGGCTTATTATATTATTGATTGAGGGTAAACTGGTGGATTCAAATCTCATAAGAGATCGAGTTAAAGTCCTGATGCACCATGATAATAAGATATTGGGTTCAAGTCCTGACAATTTATGCGTAAGACGCCTTTATATGGATAAGGCGTTGAGTTTGAATCTCAATGCACCATATTGATTATATTATGACGGTTAAGGCAAAATAATATGTATTTGGTGAAAAAATAGGAACTTTATCTCATTAAATATGCTCCATTCCATGAAGTGAATGTAATATGCTCCATTTCATGAAATGAATGTGGTAGCAATATATGATATACTTTGAAATATATGTATGCCTCGATGTATTCCTGAAGTAGCAATATCATGAAAGAGATTATAAGCTATCAGAATTTAATAATTTTAAGGTACAATTATATTTCATTCCTACGGAATGAGAAGCTTATTAATGCAAACGTGCACTTGATTGTGATGGTATCACAACTCACCTCCGATCCATCTCCGAAAGAGGATGCATAATTTAAAAGAGGTATTTTGAAATCTACTTCTAAAGTAGTAAATCTGAAATTTATTCATGTAATAGTAAATCTAAAATTTACTAAAGTAAAAGGTACATGTCATGATAAACTTGGAGTTTGCTAGAATAAAAGTTCATAAATTGATATGAACGATTGCGATATCCCAAATATGTGCATACTGAGTATTGAACATATTTGAAGAATTAAAAAAAAATTCTTCATTACTTTTAATGTTGCTTGTTATCATGATAAGTTGGTTGGACCAACTAATTTTGATATTGGATTCATTAAAATCTGAAAAGTATAAAAAGTGAATATGAGCCCATTCACCAGTCATGTGTTCTATTAAGATGCATCGATATAAGATGATCACTTGTACGTTTATTGTCAACCTACAGTTTGACATTCATAAAGTTATTGCTCAATAAAATTGAGTTAAGAGCATAATTTTCAGATAGTGTAATCAAGACAATCATCTTGATAATGTTGGTTTGGCATTAAAGATTTTTGATAAATAACTGAACCATTGCTAATGAGAATAAAAGCCTCATGTGTTTGTTTGAAATATTATATACAAAAGTACGTATATGCATTAGAACAATAAATTATAATTATGTCTTTCCTCTCAATTGGTTTAAGGAACCAACTATTCCATCTAATAATTTTAATGTGCGGTAGACGATTAATAAATATACCATGATACGCAAAGATGGATTCCTCAAACAAGAAGAAGGATGTATATTAATTTTACTAACATAAGGGGGAGATTATAAGTAGCTATGCAATATGTTAAAAATTATCATTAGATTTTTATTCAAAAGATAATTCAAGTCAAATGTCGAAAGCATCTCATATTTAAGTTGCAAGTGCTCCTATGTTGTGTCCCTAAAGGACAAAATCTATGCATGCATTATTGACACTCAATTTTGGCTCTTCATGCTTAAAATTAGCACATTCATGCTTCCTAATCGTTAAAGTGCATAAAATATAATTTTTCGTACATTTTTACAATTATTAATAAATTATTGATAATCATTATAATTTTAGGATGTTTTGTCAATTTATTATTATATTTTAATTGTGCATAATTTATTAATAATTATCCTTAATTTTGTAAATTTTAAAATTTTTATCAGTTTATTATCGTTTTAAATTTTTGTACAGTCATTTACATCCGTACATTGCATAACACTGTAATTTTTTTTACCTCACATTATAATTTTAATTGTTTATAGTATAATACAATTTTTATTGCTCTTTTTTGTAAATATATATCGGTATTCATATTTTTATATAATCTATAAATATAAATTTATTTATTTATTTTAATACACAAAGCAAAAATCAATCAAGTCAGAATCTCATCACTATGATCCTAGAAGTGACGAGTTGATATTTTTGTCCCTTGAATATAAATTTTTAGAAGTGACGAGTTGATATTTTTGTTCCTTGAATATAAATTTTACACATTAGTTAAAAGGATGAAAATTCATTGACTTTCTAAATTGTGCACTAAAAGAAGCAACTTTTATTTTTTGATTAATAGAGGGAGTTATCTTTTACTATGAATAAATACAAATGGGGTAAAATATTAGCACACATCCACACAAATACACTCAAAATCTCACGTCACTCTCTTCATCTCACTGTTTCTCCTCTCCCCTTCTCACTGCCGCCAAGAACCATCGGATTCCGGCGAGCTTTCCGCCGACAAATCACCACATCACCACCACCAGCAATCAAAACCTCCAACACGCCGCCATTTTTTCTCTCTTTCCCTATCGCCCACCAACCCACAAAACTTCACCACTGCCGCTCCATTGCCATCGGAGTACATCAACCAACGCCAGCAGCCACCAGCTCCCTCGCCGTCCCCCTCCGTCACTACCTCTTTCTCCTTTTTTCCTATTCCCCCGTGGCTTCACTAGCAAGATCCGACTCCATCCACCCTTGACGGATGAAACACAATCAAAAACCCCAAATATGCTACCGCCGCTTTCCACCGGAGAAGCGAGCAACAGCCCGTTGCCGCCACCACCATGTGGCTGAAGCTCCTCCGGGACAAACCACCAGATCTGGCCGGTTTTGGTGACTTTTTTTCCTCTTCTCCCCTTCTGTATATATGTTTAAGTATTTGGGTTTTACTATGTTTGGTCTAACATATCTATGTTCATATTTTGCTCATGTTTGGATAATAGTTATGTCATTTGTTTTAACTTCTTGTTGATTTTGCTCTTGTTATTTTATTTTGAATTGATTTGGTTGACCTTTTTTACTGATGAACAATGTTTTAGTAAAAAACAAATATTAATCTCTACTGAGTAGTCATATTTTATTTTACTTTAGTGGTTTATATTTTCTTTATTGATTGTCTCTATTATTTAGTATTAATTGATCCAACAATGAATTGATATTTTGGGACTTCTGTTGATGTTGTCATTATAGTAAGATATAGCTCTCTTTGTTGTTGGTTTAGTTTTCATGTCGTTTTAAACTTTGTTCGTGTTTAACATAAATGTTGGTATGTTCTCTTTAAATACTTGTTGTATGTTATTCCTTTGCTTTGGTTTGCTACTGATTTTTTTATTTTGTTTTTGGACATTTGAGTGATTTTGCCCTTTTTCGTACTGTCTGTAATTTCACTTTTATATTTAGCGCTAATCGACATTGGCCACTGAAGAAATTTTTCATCAATTTTCGAGGCCTCCACAAATAAAAAGATTGATATTATGTTTAGAAGTACCTGATAAAATAAATATTTTGTGTAATGATGAAATTTTATAACAGCGCAAAAGATTTTATGATTCGCATCTTGGCAAGATGATTTAGGACAACAAATAAATTGAACAACCACTTCGTAGCCATGGCGTACCTAAAATTTGATCGGAACCCACACTTTTTCACAAAAATTATATTTTTATATGTGAAAATTATATTTTTAAATACATATATGCACACATGCCTTTTGTATAATTATTTATTTGTTACTAACATTCTTATTACAAGTGCTTATATAGATTATCGAGGAAACTCGTCGGGAATGGGATTTAAAGAAGACTTTAAATTTTGCGTTGTATTGTTAAAAACTTTATTTTTAGGGTGTTAGGCGGGATGTTATTACTTACACAGTACCCATAACGTATTTAGGCAAATTTAGGCCATTAATATTTATGTTAAAATTGATTTAAATATTTAATCAAATAATTTTCAATTTTTACATTAAAAAAATATTACGTAGTCTTTTTCTTTAGAATAATTTTTCTTTATTCAATCTTATCCTTGCATGCATATTTATATATTTTTGTTTACGATAGCATACACGTTATATTATTACAATACATATTTTATATAACATTGATATTTTTTCTTGTTTAATAAATCTAAGTCTGGTCGGGAACGACACATTTGTGGATTCTAAAGGGTGCCTAACCCCTTCCCTTCAGAATAATTTGAACCCTTACCTGAAATCTAAAATAATTTCGTAGATTGAAATAAAGTCATACTTTTAAACAAATAAACAGGTTTCTTATTCTTTCTTAAAAATTAGGTGGTAACTCTATATAAAATTAATTCTTTTTGAGTTCATAATATCGTGCTCATTTTAACTTTAGGTAAAAATTAGGTATGACAGTTTGACGACTCTACTGGGGATACAAGGTTTTAACCATTATAGATTTAGGTAAATATTTATATTTTTCTACATTATTATTTGTTTTTTTCTAATTGTCTTGATTTATCTTGTTTATGTGGCATAAATTGTTATTATTTTGTATAACTTATTTATAATTTAATTGTTTTATATAAACTGTCATACCATTCATATTTCTTTTATTTGGGAAAGCTGACACAATCACACATACAAGTGAGGTGTATTTTGTGCACCTGCAAAATTCATTCAAAATCCTAAATTTTAGGAGAGTTGGCGTATGTGCGAGATGTTCGAATTTTTTTTTGTGTACCCGCGTAGCCTTGTTACTCGAGTAATCTGCTCGGGAATCATAAGTCTAGCAAACCCACTCTTAGTTAACATAGGATAGAACTAAACCAATACTTTTTTAGGTACATGCATCATTAGTCATCTTTATCCGAATGTCCAAAGGGTTCATGGCCCAAGTGACACATTATCATAGTCTCTGTACATATTTAAAAAATAATTATTCATATACACTAACTATTTGCTCTAAATTGATTTTACTTTAGGAAGGTGTAATCTAACTCTTCTTTTACATGACTGATCAATTAAAAGATGCACCTTAGCAACATTGTCAATAATTGTGTATAGATTTGAACTACGTTTTGACCTGATTCTTGTCCTGACAAGATATGTAGGCAACCCTGCATTAGGGTTTGATCTCTTCACTATTTTAGAATAATTTCTCCGATAGTTAAACTGGGATAATTTTTCTGAAGCAGTCCAAAGACGCTCTTCAAAAGTTTTCAAGAACGCAAATCAATAGCTTCTCAAATCCAAATTTAATTACATTAGTGCCTAGTCGTCCTACCTCCAGTTTCTCACCCAATATTGGTTCAAGGTTACCTAGTTTTTTTTTTTCGAATATCATAAACCATTAAATTTATGGTGTATCGATCCTCGCTTTCAAAAGCAAGAGTTTAATACTTTTTCAGTTATAATAATTTTGCCAATGGCAAAGAAATAATTTCTTCAATGTCTGACTATTTTAATATTGTCAACGTACTAAAGTTTTTTACATCCTCTAAATTGTTTGATTGAAACAATTTTAATGTTACAAGCAGTTCTTTCTTGACCGTCTTTCATATTATTTTCAAGGATGGTCATCATTTTTTATTTACAATCATACATGTTACATATAAATTCACAAATTTGCATGAACGATGCAGATTTGATTTTTATTTTCACAAGATACGTAGACAACCCTCATTTTGAGTTCGGTCCTATTCTTTTTAAATGAAAAAAATAATTTGACTTAATTGGTACCAATACAGATAGGAGGAGTGTGCATGAGAAAGAACAAATTGGTATGATGTAAAGGATCGATTTCATGGTAAATCATAGATTCTTTTGGTACCTTTTTTCACACCAAAGTGACACTTGAAAAATTCTCTTGCATACATCTAAGACTAGAACTGGGTCAACCTCATCGTTTCATGTGTATGTGTTGCATTGCATTGTTGATCTAGAACTTAGCCTTAATGTATGTTGAGGCAAAATTTTGAGTTGCACTTGATTTAAGAAAGGATTGTAGGCCTTCTTTGACCCGATTGAACCTTTCATAGCTCATCTTTAACCCTAGCATTTTCTCTTTTGAGTCTAAAACATTTTCTTTGGACAACCATATCTGAGCCTATACCTTTTTGAGTGCTTAATACACTATCCCTCTCTTGACCCTACCTCATTGAGCACACTAAATATATGCAAATTGCAGACGAAGATTCAAGATCAAAAAAGCAAAATGCAAAGGATATATTATCTCAGATGAACAAAAATAAAAAAAAATACTTCAAAAGGAGCAAAACCCCCACAAAAAAGAAGAAGAAAATAACAAAAAAATATATATTTTCTTGAAAGGGGGGGGGGGGGGGGACTCCAACACAAGATTCAAAAGAAGTTGAAGCAAATACAACGAAGCACAATAAATAAGATCACGCGTCAAAGCACAATAAATGCTCATAGCACAAATGTAGAGTAATGCTCATTAAGGAATTAGTCATTTTCATTCCAAATATTATTCTACCCGTCCTCAAGCCTACATTACAAGCCAACAACAAGTCATGCAAGATCCTATTTCAAGTAATCTCACATTAGTGTATACATATATGAAGGTCAAGCCTATAATATCGCAATTGCATGGATTGAATTTCGCTCTGAGTGTGAGTGTATTTCTTGAGACGTCTCTAAATTTAAAAGAAAATTACTCAAATATGTGCGAAATGAGTCTTTCTTTCTAGAGAAGGCACTTGAATCATGAGGGTAGGCGCAGTTCAAATTTTTTATTTAAAGCAAGTCGAGCAAATCTTGTTGATACTTACGCGTGTATGAGGTGCCACTTAAAACTATAAGAGTTACCTTGAAGTCGATCTTGGTTAGATGAGAAGGAGATGGGGGAATTCTTATGAACACTACTAATTATTGGTACCAACTGAAGTCAAGTTGATCGTGTTTTCTTCATTTTTCAGTATTTTTCACCAAAAAATACAAAATCTTTTTCTTTCTTGTTCAAAACGCCCACTTTCATATACAAGCATTTTTTTTTTACTTTTAATCCGAGGCACTTACTTTCACATACAGGTACTTTTTTTATTTTTCATTCAAGGAGCTCATTTTCATATCCGGGCATTTTTACTTTTTATTCAAAGCATTCAATTTTCAAATATGGGCAGTTGACTTTTCCTTTCGAGCACATACCTTCAAATATCGACATTTTATTTTTTCAGTCAAGCGCCTACCTTTGAGTATTTTTAAATTTTTTATAGCCCATCTAGTCGAGGGGCTATTAGAGTTCAGTCACCTCACTAGTTGAGGGCCTCAATCTTCATGGGCAATTGAATACGTCATTCATTCTCAAGTCCTCATATAAATCGGAGACATTTTGCATTTTTTTCAAAAAAAAGATATTTGTTTCTTAAAGTTCCTTTCAAAAAGGTCAATGTCAGCATAAATAATACACTGGGATAAATTTTGAAAGTCATCTTAAAATTTACTTTATCTTCTTAGTTTGAACTATATTGACTTGATTCTCGTGACACTCGAGATATGTAGGAAGTTCTATGCAGAGTTCGGTCATCACAATTTCATAATCATTCTTTATCCCTAGCAAGTACTAAATCTTGCACCCCACCTCTTGATATTGAGGCAAATTTTGAGAACTGCCTCAAAATTTATCCTATATTTTTATTTCGAACTACATTGATCTGATTCTCATGACACTCGAGATATGTAGGAAGCTCTATGCAGAGTTCGGTCATCACAACCTCATATTATTCCTTCTCCCCAGCAAGTACATAATGTTGTATCCTAAGCATCTCACAGCTTGATATATTGGGTAATTTTGAAGGCAACATCGGGAATATGTGAACATGGGATTGTCCATCCTAAAATTGGATAATTGTGTTAATCTTCTCTACAGTTGGATAGTTATGCATTTTTTTTTTTTAATTAGATGCTCGCTTGTCTTTACTTACACATATGATAATGCATTTATTTTATTATTTAGGCATTGCATTTTATCTTTGTCTTTACTTACACGTATCGCAATGCATTAATTTTATCATTTAAACATTGTATTTTATTTTTACCTTTATTTGCATGCATTGCAATGCATTTATTTTATCACGTAAGCACTGTATTTTATCTTTGCCTTTACTTGCAAATCACAATACATTTATTTTATCATTTTAAGAACTGTATGCTATCTTTTTCTTTATTTATACACATTGCAATGCATTTTTTTTTATCATTTAAGCACTGCAGTTCTCTTGCCTTTACCTGCACACATCGCAATGCATTTATTTTATTATTTAAGCACCACATATAATTTTTTGCATTTACTTTAGACATATCGCAAATGTACTTCTTTTGTCATTTAAGCACTACATGTCATCTTTAATTTTATTGGCATATGTTACAATGCATTTATTTATCTAAGCGGTATATGTTATCTTTGTCTTACTTGCAACATATTGCAACGCATTTACTTTATACTTAAGCATCACATATTATTTTTGTCTTTACTTGCACATCTCGCAAATGAATTTACTTTTATCATTTAAGCACCACATGCTAACTTTACCTTTATTTGCACGCACCGCAATATATTTATTTTATTATTCAAGCACTGTATGTTATCTTTGCCTTTATTGACACATATCGCAAAGCATTTATTTTATCGTTTAAACACTGTATGTCTCGCAAATATCACAATGCATTTATTTTATCATTTAAGCACCGTATTTTATCTTTGCCTTTACCTGAATATATTGTAATGCATTTATTTTTATTATTTAAGCACTGTACGCATATATCACAATGCATTTTATCATTTAAGCATTGCATGCCTCGCAAATATTGTAATGCATTTATTTTATTATTTAAGCATTGTATGTCATATTTGCATTTATCCGGCACATATTGTAATGCATTTATTTTTATTATTTAAGCATTGCATGCACATATCTCAATGTATTTTATCATTTAAGCATCGCACACCTTGCAAATATCGCGATACATTTATCTTATCATTTAAGTATTGCATGTCATCGTTGTCTTTACTGGCACATATTGCAATACATTTATTTATCATTTAAGCACTACATTTTATCATTGTCTTTATTTGCACGCATTGCAATACATTTATTCATTTTATTATTTAAGCATTGCATGTCATCTTTGTATTTGTCTGCACATGTAGCAATGAATTTATTTTTTCATTTAAGCACCTACTTCATCTTTGCATTTACCTGCACATATCGCAATGCATTTATCATTCAAGCACTGTACGCACAATTGCAGTGCACTTATTTTATCACTTAGAAAATGCACGCCTTGCAGATATTGCAATGCATTTATTCTATCATTTAAGCATTGCATACAATTTTGGGTTTTACCAGCATATATTGCAATTTATTTGTTTTGTCATTTAAGCACCGCATTTCATCTTTGCCTTTATTTGCATATCGCAATGCACTTACTTTGTTATTTAAGAACTGCATGCTTTGTTTTTACCTACACATAACGCAATGCACTTATTTTACCATTTAAGCAGTGGATGTTAATATTTGTCTGTACCATTTTTTCTTATTTAGCTAAGCACTGTATGCTATCTTTAATTTCTAAAAAGAAAAAGAAAAAAATTCACCTTAGTTTTTTCTAAAATTTTTGCAAGCATGAATTAGGTTTGTCCACTCTAAAATAAGATATTTTGGGTTAGTCTTCCCTCTAATAAGATCTTTATGCGTGTCTAGCTACAGTTGAATATTTTGTTTGTCTTCGATTAAAGTTGTGCATTGCCTTTAATTATTTATCTTTATATTAGTTAAAACATTACATGTCATTTTTCTGAATTTCTTAAAAAAATCAAGCTTAGTTACTCATTTGTCTTCTGCTTTTCAGTCTTATAAATTTCACAAGCATAGAATTCGATGACGCATTGGATTTCTCCAATCCAAAATAGGACATGTTGGGATAACTTTTGAGCTATATTAGACCCGATCCTCATGCAACTCGAAAAATATAGTTCACTCAATTTTTTTATCAAAAATATTTTTTTGTCGAGCAAAATTGGCTACATATCAACGTTTTGGTTTGAAGACTTCTACATTATCTTCAAACAAAAAAGAAAAATCCGTTGACACCCAATTTTGGCTCTCCATGCTTAAAATTAGCTCATTCAGGCTTTTTGATCGTTAAAGTGCATAAAATGCAATTTATCATATCTTTTAATAATTATTAATAAATTATTAATAATTATTATTATTTTAGGATGTTTTGATAATTTATTATCATATTTTAATTATGTATAATTTATTAATAATTGTCCTTAGTTTTGTAAATTTTAGAATTTTTATCAGTTTATTATCGTTTTAAATTTTTGCACAGTCATTTACACTCGTACATAGCATAGCACTGCAATTTTTTTATCGCACACCATAATTTTAATTGTTTATAACATAATAAATTTTTTTATTGCATTTTTCTATAATTATATATCAGCATTCATATTTTTGTACAATCTGCAAACGCAAGTTGATTTATTTATTTTAATACACAGAGTAATAAATCAATCAAGTCAAGTTCTCGTTGTTTTTTAAAGAATAACACTTAAAGTGACGAGTTGATATTTTTGTCGCTTGAATATAACTTTTACACATTAGTTAAAAGGATGAAAATTCATTGAATAATAACTCATGATCTAAATTGTACACTAGAAGAAGCAATCTTTTATTTTTTGATTAATAGAAGGAGTTATCTTTTACTATAAATAAATAGAAAGGGGGTAAAATATAATACACATAAATACACTCAAAATCTCGCACCTCTCTCTCTTATCTCACTCTTTCTCCTCTGTCTCCCTCTCACTGCTGCCAAAAATCATCGAATTCTGGTGAGCTTTCCATCGGCAAACCACCATATCACCACCACTAGCAAACCAAACCTCCAACATGTCATTATTTTTTTCTCTATTTCCCCATTGCCCAACAACCCACAAACCTTCACCACCGTCACTCCATTGCTGCCGGAGTACATCAACCGACGCCAGCAGCCAGCAACCCCCTCGCTGACCCCCTCCGTCACTATCTCTTTCTTTCTTTTTCCTCTTTCCCCATGGCTTCACCAACAAGATTCGGCGCTGTCCACCCTTGACGAATGAACTACCATAAAAAAACCCAAATTTGTCGCCGCCGCTTTCCATCGAAGAAGTGAGCAACATTCCGCTACCGTCACTACCATGTGGCTGAAGCTCCTCCGGGGACAAACCACCAGATCTAGCCGATTTTGGTGACTTTTCTTCCTCTTTGATACAAGCATAAAGAGCACAAGGATTACAAGGCCTTCACAAGGAACTAAGCCAAGAAGTTGCATCGTCTTCAAGCTTTGTTCTTGCAAATGGAGGCTTATGAGAGTCTAATGCCATCAACCAAAAGAGGGTATTTGCTAAAACATGAAGAAGAGCTTTGAATACACTCCAAGGCAGTCTTGAATATACTTTAAAGGTGCCTCAACGTAGGGATATGATGGTCTTTTGAGACTCCATTTTTACACTTCAAAGGAGCACTCTTCATTAAAGATATTTTAGTCTTTGTTTGTAATAAGTATAAATAGACAAGTAGTTTTCTATTTTCCCTAGTTTTGATGAATTGATTGAGTGATACTCAAATTGTATTTTCTTTTTTTAGTGTAGGGCTTGGAAAAGCTATTGTAGTGTAGGTCTTGGAAAAGACATTGAAATTGGGGTTAGTTTGAGTATGGATTCACTTGAGTTGACATTTTGGCAAGAAAGGTGAGTGCTTGAGGAGTTGATCCCTTTGTGTTCACCTAAGAGTGTGATGTTATCCTCTATTGATGTTGTGTGTTTTGGTATTTGATACACACCTTGGTGCTATTCATTAGTGCTGGTGTATATCTCACTATCTATCCCTTTACTTAATGCAATTTTTCCTTTTGTTTTGTTTGAATTCGTGTTTCCCTTCTTCGTTTACTCTTCCTTAGTTGCTGATTTTTGATTTCTTAGTGTGTTTTCACGTTTTTGTTCAAGTTCTAGGTCAGTTCTTGTATCACTCTTCTCCCCTTCTGTATATATATTTAAATATTTGAGTTTTACTATCTTATTCTAACATATCTATGTTCATATTTTTGCTCATGTTTGAATAATAGTTATGTCATTTGCTTTAGCTTGTTGTTGATTTTGCTCTTGTTATTTTATTTTGAATTGATTTGGTTGGTCTTCTTTACTAATGAACAATGTTTTAAAAAAAAAAATATTAATCTGTACTGAGTTATCATATTTTATTTTACTGTAGTGGTTTATTCTTTCTTTACTGATTGTCTCTATTATTTAATATTAATTGATCCAACAATGAATTGATATTTTGGGACTTTTGTTTGGATATGATGTTGTCATTATATTAAGATATTACTCTCATTGGTGTTGGTTTAGTTTTTATGTCGTTTTAAACTTTGTTTGTGTTTAACATAAATGTTGGTATGTTCTCTTTAAATATTTATTGTATGATATTCATTTGCTTTGGTTAGCTACTGATTCTTTTTGTTGTTTTTGGATATTTGAGTGATTTTGTCCTTTTTTGTACTGTCCGTAATTTCACTTTGATATTTAGTGTTAATCAACATTGGTTGATGAAGATTTTTTAGGCCTCCACAAATAAAAAGATGGATATTATATATAAAAATATGTGATAAAATAAATATTTTGGACAATGACGAAATTTTTATAACAACGCAAAAAGTTTTATGATTCGTATCTTGGCAAGACGATTTCGGACGGTCAGTAAATTGAGCAACCACTTTGTAGTCATGACGTATCTAAAATTCGATTCTAGCCAACACTTTTTTACAAAAATTATATTTTTAGATACATATATGTACACATGCCTTTTTATAATTATTTATTTGTTACTAACATTTTTATTACAAGTGTCTATACAGGTTATCAGAAAAATTCATCGGGAATGATATTCAAAGAAGACTTTAAATTTTGTGTTGTATTTTTATATTCTTATACTTGTACAAATATTATCAAAGTAAAAATTTTATTTTTAGGTTGTTGGGCAAGATGTTTTTACTTACATAGTACCCATCGCGTGTTTAGGCAAATTTTAGCTGTTAATATTTATGTTAAAATTGATTTAAATATTTAATCAAAGAATTCACATTTTTTACATTAAAAAATATTATGTAGTCTTTTTCTTTAGAACAATTTTTCTTTATTCAATCTTGTCCTTACATGCATATTTATATATTTTTGTTTATGATAGCATACACCTTATATTATTTCAATACATATTTTATATGTATATTTATAAACATTGATTTTTTCTTATTTAATAAACCTAAATCTGATCGGGAACCACATTTGTAGATTCTGAAGGGTGTCTTACCCCTTCCCTTCGAAATAATTTGAACCCTTACCTGAAATCTAAAATGGTTTCGTAGATTAAAATAAAGTCATACTTTTAAACAAATAAACAGGTTTCCCATTTTTTCTTAAAAATTAGGTGGCGACTCTATAGAAAATTAATTTTTTTTTGAGTCTATAATATCGTGCTCGTTTTAACCTTAGGTAAAAATCGGGTATGATATGCGTGAAGCGTGGTAAACCAATCGATTCCAAATTAAATCATTCTTGTAAAGGATAAAGAGCAAATAATCATAATAAGAAGACAATATGCCCTTGAAGAGCCTACAACATAACACTTCATAAAATCTTATGAGAGGTTCAGGTACCTGGAAATAATGAAGTAATGAGATCTCAAAATGTTATATCTCAGTGTGAACCGCTATGAAATGATATATCATCAATATCTTCGATACAATATTGACGCAATATCATAAAAGATTACGAGTATTTGAATTCTATGTTTATTAAAGCATGTTAATGTAGAAATATTTATCAAATGACATGAAAGAATGCATCTTGATAAGCATAAAACTTATTTGATTTGTAGTCCAAATACTTGAAGATGTTACTCATGAGATGTTGAATATTGTCACTTGACAAATTTATATAAACACGTTTTTAAGAATTCAAAATGTTTGAAGCATATAAAAATTTCTAAGAATTTTTTTTATAATCCTTATATTGTATAAGCTCATAAAAAATTATTAAAACTCTTGGAGAGTTTTAAAAAATAATAGATTATTTGATGAAATGAGAAATATACCAATTTGGATTGGTTATAAGTATCATATCTTAGTGCAATTGATGCACTCTTGTATCTTGCAAATACTACAAGGTCTATAGCGTTTTGATTAATTTGTTAGCAAGATATAATTCTGCTCCTACTATGAGACATCGGAAGATCAAACATATATGCGGTTACCTAAAGTGACTGCCGATATGGGCTTATACTATTCCAAAGATTGCATTCTTAATCTTGTTGATTATGTTGATGCTGGATATTTATTCAACCCGCATAAATTTCGATCTCAAATATGCAATGTGTTCACATATGGGGTGTAGATATACAAAACAGTCTATCTAGCTACTTCATCGAAGCGTGTTGAGATAATAATTATTCATGAAACAAGTCGAGAATGTGTATGGTTGAGGTTCATGATACATATCATTCGAGGAAAATGTGATTTGAAATGTAACAATGTACCCACAATTTATACAGAGATAATGGAGCATGCATGTCACATCTTAATGGAGGATTCATAAAAAGAGATAGAACGAAGCATACTTCATCAAAGTTTTTCTATACACACGAGCTACAAAAGAATGGTGATATTAACGTGCAACAGATTCGTTCAAGTGATAATGTGACTGATTTATTCATCAGATCTCTTTCAACTACAACTTT
>NC_061116.1:40430038-40441913 GCF_002878395.1 Capsicum annuum
ATATACCATAAATATGCAAAGCAAATTTTACATAGAAATAATTTATTCACACACAGTAAAATCTTTCATGCATTAGAAAATTAAAAAAATAAATTAGCGGCACCCTAAAATTTAATAACAACTCATCATTTCCTATTTTTTAGGAACAAAAAATGAAGAAAATAAATTAAATAAATCCTAAAAAAATAAATTTGTTTGAAAGATAATATTTGTTACCTAAAAAACTGGAAGCAGTGATCTGTTAATATAACATCCATATTTAAAAATTTTAAATATGAGAAAACTGCTATTAGTGTAAATATTATATATGTCATAATTGAAATTCATTAAACATGGCCATGTATATGTAATTATTTTTATAATAGTGGCTAATTTTGTTCTTTTTCCATTAGTAGGTAAATTTTAGTTAGGTGATTTTAATAGTTTGTAAAAGTTAGGGCATAAAATCATATTTGAAAAATTTTATTCAAAAGTCAAAAAGAAATTTCAAAAAAGACATGGCCAAACACAACTCCAACTTCAACTCCAACTCCGGAAAATTTTTATTTTCATGGCCAAACGGCTACTAAGACACTTTAAATACTACATTGTGGAGGTTATTATGTTATGATATGAGATGGGGGGCTTCTATTTATAAATGTTCGAAATCTTTCCTCCAAGAAAAAGGTTTGCCAAATATGAAAAAAATTTATATTTTCCTTTAAGGAAAAATAAGTAATTATGATATTACTTATATTTTCCTTATAAGAAAAGTAAAACTTAAATTTGGTAAAAAAATCAAGGAAAAAATCCTAACAAATCTCCTTTTTTTGGTTTGAATTTCTGACAAAATCTTGATCCTTCTTCTTCACACGATCTTCATATATCACTGTTGCTAATCATGATTAAAAGTTGACATGTGTAAAAAATTGAAATCATATGCGTTAAAAAATAAAAGCATGGGTTGACATTATTAGAGTTATATGTTATAAGTAAACATGGTTGAAAGTGGAGCCTTATGCATTGAAAGTAAGCACAAGTTAAAAGTGGAGCTCATGCGTTAAGAGTATATGCACGAGTTTGAAAGGAGCCTGAGCGTTAAAAGTAAGCAGGGGTTGAAAGTTGAAGCCCATAAACATGGGTTGAAAATTGATTTTGGTTTTAAAGATGGATTAACAGCAAAATTGTTGAAAATTTGCTTGAAACTTTGATCTTCATTATCATCAAATTGGTTGCAACTTTGATCTCAACATGTCCTCAATCTGAACCATTAGACCATTAAATCATAGTCTCTGATACCACTTGTTGGGTTCGAGATCGAGAGGGCATCATGCGAAAGCTAATATTTTGCAAATCATAGAGACAATAATTCAGATGACAAAGAAATAAACTGAAAAGCTATATTATTGATATGGTTTGGCCAATTGATCTATTAATAAGAAAATTAATATTAAAATATCATAAAAACTATGAGAGAAAATCTACGCATAAACAAGACTCTTTAAAGACTACATCGTGGAAGCTATTGTATTATGGTATGAGAAGGAGGTCTTCTATTTATAGATGTCCAAAATATTTTCTCTAAGAAAAAGTTTGTCAAATATGAAAAAGTTTTACATTTTCCTTGTAGGAAAAATAATAAAGTTGTCAATACGGGCCGACCCAACCCATCCAGGCTAGTCCACACGGACTTTGGAGTTTGACAGGGCAAGCCGGACTGGCCCATCAACATGAAAGACCAGAAAATAGTAAGCCCAACTCATCACACTATGGGCTGCAAGCCTCCACAGGCCAGCCCACTTTTTTAAAAGATATTATTTTTATAATTTAAATTTAAATTTTAAATTGTTAATTACATAATTATGTATATTATAATATTACATGAAGTTATTACTTGTTAATCATGTCCAAATTTATAAAAAAAATTCAAATAATATGGGAAATTAAATAACTTTTTGACACCAAATTCAAACCAAATAAAGATATTGAAAAAACAAATGAAACTGTTAATGAGTAATAATATAACTAACTAAATAATAATATTAACCTATTTTTGTTTTAATTGATCATAATAAAATACAAAGAAATGCCAATATTTAGTTCATTAAAAGTGAAAATGAACTCCTCAAAAAAAAAATTTCATGGCACTTATGAGTTATAGCGTGTTTAGCATCGCCACATTATCTTCATCAAACATATTTGATTCCTTAAAAATTTAGGATTTTAATTATTTATATATTTTATAAACATATTTAATATTTAAATATTTATGTTGATCTAAATAGACTTTGAGTTTAGACTATTTTTTTAATTCTTAGTACTCTATTCTATTTTTAATTATTTTTTGTTTGGCCCACGGAGCAGCCCAATCCATATTGCTCAAGCCCCACGGGCCAACGGATTTATATGGGCCGAACTAAAAAGCGTTGTTCTTAAATGGGCTGTAAAAATCATAGCCAAGCCCTATCAAATTACGGGATGGGCCGGGTGGTCCAACGGGCTTGGCCTGGCCCATATTAATGACTTAAAAAAAAATAAAAGTAATTATGGTATTACTTTTATTTTCCTCATAAAAAAATAAACTTAAATTTAATAAGAAAATCAAGGCAAAAAAACTCTAACAAATATCAGAGAAGAATTGTTTTTTTGTTCTAGGTTTTGAAATGTGGCTTGACAACGATGAAAATCTATTATACTAATACTCCACCAAGAGCTACCAAAGCACGTTAGTCGATAGTCATTCCACATCTCAAAATTAATCAGTAAAAAATCATGTGATCTATTTGTCATTATAGCTAATATCATTTTATACATTCTTATTCTTATACAAGATAGATATATTTTATACATCTTTATAAATAATGTATAAATATTTTTGCAAAAATATACTGGTAGCGTAAAAACTGAAAAATTATAATCACATGAATTCAAAATGTTATATTGACTGGCTATGCAGTTTTGAAATTTTTTCCAATTTACACACTATTGGCAACATAAATTTTACATTGCAAGCATTATATAATCGGTTAAATTAGGTTATTTACAACATTATATGCCAAACTTGGATTAGCACTGATAATATGTTCTTGTAACCCACTTTAACACGATGCTATAAAAAACATGATGCACTATTCGAGTTTCCAACGTACATGAAATAAATTCCGCCAGGTTAAAAAGGAAAAATTTCAGAAATAGAAACTCTGTAGCCTTAATTATAACTTTTATAGCAACAATTTTATAATTACGAAAAATAGCAAATTGTATTTGTATTTAAGTAAAATGTTGCTATATAAATACATATACAAATATATATGTATTACTCATAAATACATATGCACAACTGAAAAATACATATTCTTTTATTACTATGAAGTGGGTAAAATATTGCTACTTTTGCTATAAATTGTAATTTTGAAAAAATGTTGCTATTTATTGTAATTATAATGTTAAGGATGCTAATTTCTATAATTTTTCCTAAAAAAAAAATACAAGATATGCCTTAGACATAAGATATTTTTTTTCATTATTTAGGAGCTATATTTTTGTACTTGTCAACCTGTATCTGATTTTTCTGGTATAGTTTTCTCTGAAGTATGGAGAGATTTTTTGATAGGAAGCGTTTTAATTTATCCCATTCATTAATTTACTGAATACGGATCTCAATAAGTCGTGAACTTTATTGTACAAATTCCTTGAACAAGAAAGTTTACAAACTGGCCAGATGGTTCGGGTGAATCTAAAAAATAAACTTAAATTGAGGTGATTTTTAAATTTTAGCCCTAAATTTTTTTTTTCTTAAAATAGTCTTTACCTATTAATTAATATTTTTTTGGACAAAATTATCCCTGATCAATGGAGTAAATTACATAAATGATCCTCATAATGGATATCAACTCCATATTTATATCTTTCAACCTTTATTTTTTTTTCTCTTTTTAATTTTATTTTTTTTTTTTTCTTTTTTTTTTTTTAGTTTTTTTCAACCCTTACTTTTTTTCTTTACACCTTTCAACGTCTACTTTAATACAAAAAAAGAAGTTATTTTTCTTTGATTTTTTTCTTTTTAAATTTTTCTAGACCTTTTTTTTATTTAATCTTTCCTTTTTTTTATCAACCTTTATTTTTTTTTTCTATTCTCTCTCAACTTCTACATTTTCTTTGATTTTTATTTTTTTAATATTTTTCTTTATTTTTTTTTCCGTAATTTTTATTATTTTTGTTCTTTTCTTTGAATTCTTCCATTTAAGTTACATCTCATGAGCAAGAGTTGACACTATCACATTATAAAGGCAAGACTTACGACTTTCGAATAATAAGCTACATTTCATGGGTAAGAGTTGACACTACTATATTGTAGAGGCAAGACTTACGACTTTCAAATAACAAGTCATGTTTCATGGGCAAGAGTTGACTTTACCACGTTATGTTCTCATTTATGAGATGTTCTAAATCTATTGCCTTAGAGGCAAGACTTAATTAGCTCAAAGACTTTCAAACTACAAATTATGCCTCACGGGCAAGAGTTGACTCTACCACGTTATGTTTTCATTTATGAGATGTCAAGGACTTTCAAACTACCAATTATGCCTCACGGGCAAGAGTTGACACTACCACGTTATGTTTTCATTTATGAGATGTTCTACAACTCTTCCCTTAGAGGCAAGACTTAATTATCTCAAGGACTTTCAAACTACAAATTATGCCCTACGGGCAAGAGTTGATTTTACCACATTATGTTTTTATTTATGAGATGTTCTACAATTATTGCCTTAGTGGCAAGACTTAATTAGCTCAAGGACTTTCAAACTACAAATTATGCCCCACGAGCAAGAGTTTACTCTACCACGTTATGTTTTCATTTATGAGATGTTCTACAACTCTAGCCTTAGAGGCAAGACTTAACTTAAGGACTTTTAAACTATAAATTATGTCTCGCGGGCAAGAGTTGACACTACCACGTTATGTTTTCATTTATGAGATGTTCTACAACTCTTTCCTTAGAGGCAAGAATTAATTAGCTGAAGGACTTTCAAACAACAAATTATGCCCCACGGACAAGAGTTGACTCTACCACATTATGTTTTCATTTATGAGATGTTCTACAACTATTGCCTTGGAGGCAAGACTTAGCTTAAGGACTTTCAAACTATAAATTATGCCACACGGGTAAGAGTTGACACTACCACGTTATGTCTTTATTTATGAGATATTCTAAAACACTTGTTTTAAAGGCAAGACTTAGCTCAAAGACTTTCAAACTACAAATTATGCCTCACAGGCAAGAGTTGACACTACCACGTTATGTCTTCATTTTTGGGATGTTCTACAATTCTTGCCTTAGAGGCAAGAGTTAGATCAAGGACTTTCAAATAATAAATTATGCCCCAAGGGCAAGAATTGACACTACCACATTATGCCTTTATTTATGAGATATTCTACAACTCTCGCTTTAGAGACACGACTTATCTCAAGAATTTTTAAAGAACTTCGTAACAACAATTCATGCCCTTAAATTTGCTTTGATGTAATAAAAAAGATACCTTTGCGGATTATATGATTTTTTATTTATTAGAAAAATATAATAGAAGTTCAGAAAAAAGAAAAAAACAATTAAACAAAATAGAGAAATAAAAAAAGATTGAGAAAAAAAGGAAAGAGAAAAATAAAGACCAAGAAAAAGCGAAGAATTAAAAAAATTGAGAAAATAAAAATAAAATTTGAGAAAAATAAGGGAAAAAAGAGAACTGAAAAAAGAAAAAAAGATCAAACAAAATAGAGAAATTAAAAAAAAAGAGAGTGAGAAAAAAAAGGCAAGAAAAAAATAAATATTACAAAAAAGCGAAGAATTAAAAAAATTGAGAAAATAAAAAATGAGAGGAAAAAATAAAAAAAAAGTTTGAGAAAAATAAGGGGGGAAAAGAGAACTGATAAAAACTAAAAATAAAGGTTAAAGACAAATGAATTAAAAAAATAAAAAAAATAGATAATGCTTGAGAAAAAAATAGAAAAAATAAAGGTTGAGACAAAAATGAATTAAAGCATGAAAATAAAATAAAAGAAAAAAATAAAAAGTGAAAATAATAAAAAATAAAATAATAAAATTAAATGAAAAAATAAAAAAGTGAAAATAATAAAAAATAGAACAATAAAATTAAAGGAAAAAATAAAAAGTGAAAATAATAAAAAATAAAATTTGAAAGACGAATAAGTATGGAAAGTTTAAAAAATATATTTGAGGTTTAGAGGGGCAAAATGGTACTTGTAGCATACTTAAAAAGTAAGTAAAGTAAATTTTTAAAGACGTTTCCTATTAGGGTCAAATATCTAAAAGCACCCATTTTTGGGTCTATGACATGCAATTTCATGATAATTAATGGAGCAAATAAGTGAAAAACCGATTTTATCTATTGCATAATCTTTTAATGAAGGAGAAAAAGTTCAAATCACATTTTTAAGGACCTTTACACTTATATATCAGGTTTCATACACAATCATAGATTACGAATTTTTTCATCTCGTAGAAGAGACGAATCTAGAATTTAAATATTATAACTTATGATTTACGCTTAAAGTTCCATAATATCCCATTTAATTTACTAGGTTAGGAAGCTAGTATTACTAACTCATGCACTATATCCTTCTTTGCCTCGTAGTATAAATATTCTGTACTCCGTTAGTCGCATAAAAATAAACTTTTGAGGCTTTAGTTTGGACATGATTTGAAATTATGTTGTTTTGAAGTTAAAATTTTATTTGAATATGCAATAAGGATTTCTTAAGTTATATATAATATACTAGTTTAGAATACGTACGTTGCATGTGTGTGCTACATCAATATAAAAGATTGCATACAAAATGAATTAAGTATATAATATCGCAATTAAAGTTACAGTATATATAATATTACATTAATTTGAATGGCCAAAATACGTGTTCTATAATTTTAATATATGTATATTGAATGTGTACATCCCATCAATCAATTACACAAATACTTATAAAACAACAGGTTATTGAAAAACAACAATCAACATGAAGGAAAAATTAAACATGGCCCATCATTACATCTCAAAGACTAAAGAGAAATTATCTCTAAGAAAAGAAATTTATGTTGACTTCTTATTAACGATGATGAGAATTGTGTTTGCAAAGGAGATCCTATTTAAGTGAGCATCTGGGTTGACGTCTACCTAATTCAAAAAGAAAGGGATTTACGTAAGATAAGATTGTGTAGAGTCCAAATATTATACAAGTTGAGAGATAAAGTGCCAACTTTGTTTCTAGTTTTGTACATATTCTTCTTCGGTTCTCTTTCTTTACTAATATTCAAATTATAACAAATTAAATTGGCTTTACTTTCGTAAAAACGATAGAATTTTCAAAAAAATAAAATAAAATAAAAAGAAGTCATAGAATGAAACTCCAAAAATCTAATGAATTTTCAATTGCACTAAATATCTGTTTTCTAGTTTGATTTTTTTTAATTTTGTTGTCACTTTCTATGTATTATACAAGTACTCTATAATAAATAATAAAGATTCCTACACTTAAAAGGAATAGCACCCGATTTTCAATTTTTTCCTGGTATTAATTAGTTTTTCAATTAAGGAAGGATTCATGAACTTGTATACACAAAATTTAGTTGATCTAAAATTTTTAAATATTAAAATAATACTACCCGATCTTATTAACAATTTATGTAACACTATTTTTCACTTCTCAAAATTTCAATTAACTAATCTAATTTGAAGCTAAATTGGATTAAACTAACTTAATACTTTCAAAATACTTTTTTCTGTTAAACTTGCATTAGGTCTTCTGTTTGTCAAAGATCCTCTGAATTTGACAAGAGATGTGCATTGTTGTGTAGAAATAAAATGTGAGGTTTAATAAATCAACTTTAAGAGAACCTTAATTTGTCTTAAAAATCAAACTATTGACTATTGGAATGAAATAAACACAAATAAAGCAGACAAGATACAGAGAATTAATAAATGCGCATGTGACAAAAGAGTAGTTGAATGATTAATTGTCAAAACTCTATATTGCTCACATAAATGTTGCTTAAAACAAAGTTCCACAGACATTTTTCTAAATAAAAAAAATATCTTTTTAGCAACCTATAATGTGCATTCAATTCATTTCTCACCTCTGGATAAACAGATTCTCTTCTCAGCTTGAATAGAGCCGTCAGTATGAGCAAGGCCCGGTGGGTCAGTTCAGTCCGATCTGTAATTTTATGGATGAGCTTCAATTTTTACAGCTTATTTAAGAACATAATTTTTAGCCCAACCTGGATAAGCCCATGACCTATAGAGTTTGAGAAATGTGGATTGCACTAACCCGTGGGCTGATCCGTCAATCAAATAATAAATAATTTTAAAATAAAATAAAATACTAAAAAATAATAAAAAAGTTAAAAAATAATCAAGTCCAATGATGACCATCGACCGGTTCCACTAACAAAGAAAATGAAAACTGAAAAATTTCCTACTTTCCTATCTAATAAATAATAAAATAATTAAATATCTATCACTAAAACATAAAGAGTACATTGTACTCTTCACTTTCCTAATTTCCTTAGTTCAGCTAGCCGCCTCCTCTTCACTATATCTCCCTCAACGCACCATCGGCTTTCAACTGTGATGTTTCCGATTGAATAGTGCCACCTCTTCGTTTTCTTCCTACTTTGGGTGATTCGAGCTCTGGCTCCCTTTTGATTAACAAACATTAATACTATGTGTTATTGTGTGATAAATATTTATGTTTATTAACAGTGGAAAATTAAATTATAAAATATTATATTTTAAAAAGTGGACTGACCCATGAGACCCGCAGCCCAGAGGGTAATAGTATGGGCTTGATGTTTTTTGACCCATCATTTAAATGGGTCAGCCCGACCTGACCCATCAAACTCAAAGCCCATATGAGCTAGCCCAGATGGGCTGGGCCAACCCGTATTGACAACTCTAAGCTTGAATAAGGGGGTCGAAAACCTTCTACGTGTCAACGACATCATATAGTTTACTCCCCAGTTTGAATAAGGGTGTCAAGACCCTTCTATATCTTAGTGTCAACGACATCACAATATGCCTCAGCATCTCTCACAAGGATGAGCAACTGTTGTTTTTCCTTATCTGTTGAAGCAAGATTCTCACTGAGCCTTTCAACGGTCTCAAAATCTCTGCTTCACGAGCTTTATCCAATTTTTTTTCCAACTTCGTATGTCAGGTAGATGCTGTTAGGATTTTTGCCCCGATTTTCTTATCAAATTTTAAGTTTTACTTTTTCTTGTAAGGAAATAAAAGTAATCATAAATACTTTTACTTTTCCTGAAAGAAAAATATAAAACTTTTTCATATTTGACAAACCTCTTTCTTGAAGGAAAGGTTTTGGACATCTATAAATAGAAGACCCCCCTTCTTATATCAATAACACAATAACATCCACAATGTAGTCGTTTAAAAAGTTTTGTTTAGAGGGAGATTTTCTCTCTAATAGTTTTATGTTTTCTTTTATATTATGTTTTTATATGTAGGCCAATTGGCCAAACTATATAATAATCATATTTTTAGTATTGTTTTCTTTGTCGTCTGAATGATCACCACGATAGTTTGCAACTAATAGCTTCCGCATGACGCCATCTCGATTTCGAACCCAACAAGTGGTATCAGAGCTTACGATTCAATGGTCCAATGGTGTGGTGAGACGACATTAAACAGGTTCAAAGCGGTTTCAAAATCAAACTGCAACAATTTGGGCGATAATAAAGATTTTTGTCGAACTACATGTGGAGAACAAGTTTCAACCATATTTTCAACACGCCTGCTGCTGCATCTTTATAAATGAATATAAAATATTACTTTTAAACCAATTTTTAACCATGATATTTTAAACCTTATTTTTAACCATGACAAGCAGCAGTTATGAAGATTATATTAAGAACGAAGTACATGCACGTGATATGAAGAGAAGACGGATCAAGTGAAGAAAATCAAGTCAAAAAGGAAATATTTGTTAGAATTTTTACCCTGATTTTTTTACCAAATTTTAAGTTTTACTTTTTCTTGTAAGGAAAAATAAAAGTAAACATAAATACTTTTACTTTTCCTGAAAGTAAAATATAAAACTTTTTCATATTTGGCAAACAGAAACCCCTCTTCTCATACCAATAATATAATAGCATCCACAATGTAATCGTTTAAAGATTTTTGTTTAGGGGAAATTTTCTGTCTAATAGTTTTATATTTTCTTTTATATTAGGTTTTTATATATAGGCCAATTGGCCAGATTATATAATAATCATGTTTTTAGTATTGTTTTCTTTGTCGTCTGAATTATCACTGAATTATCACCACGATAGTTTGCAACTACTAGCTTCCGCATGACGCTCTTTCGATTTCGAACCCAACAGATGCCTCATTGAATTCTTCGACATCTTTTCTTCTGTTACGAATAGATTGTCTTCGCGGTGATGGACATTACGACCTCCTGGGTCAACTTAAGCTTGTTTGCAATGATGCCCCTGATTCGATCAAAAACTTGATTGAACGAAAGATGCGAACAATTATATATAATATACAACTATACATGTGTTTGAAGGCTGAAGCATACACGAACTACCATCATGACACTATCTATTTTATAGAACAATAATAGTTATATTAACAAAATAAATGTCAAAAACATCAAATTAAACTTAACATAACAATTAACATTACAACATAATCACATTTGTTGTTCTTCGTGAACTAACTGTAATATGTATGATATATCTATATGATGTCTGCCAAGATTGATAATCTATATCTATATATATATATATATGCACAGTAGTCGGAAGATTGATTGTCTGATTCTGAGTAAAATAAAAAATACAATGCCTATCTCTGATCGGCGTGGGATTAATTATTTGTCCTTGTGTAACTTTGAGTTGTGACTTTGGCTTTCAATGGTTAAAAAAATGAATTTTTTTAATGACAAACAATGAAGGAAATCCATTACAACAAATAACAAAAAGACACAAAAAATCGTTCAACTTCTGGCGTGATTTTATCAGAATTTGAATCCAAAAAAAAGTGCAGCAACAACATGCTCTCCACAGGTTGAGCAACCTTAAATGAAAGCTCGCCAAATTTATTTTTTTGAGGCGGGGTGAGAATTCTTTTATAGATATGATTTTCTAATAAGAGTAGAGTTCTATTTAATTTTAAATTTCAAATAAAATTTAGAATTTTGTACAAAAATAAAATTTTTCATATATTCACACATTATAAAATGAAAAAACACATAAAGTAGCAGCATACTTAAGTATTAACTTACAAAAAATAACAACACTTTTATCAAATTACATTTTGTAGCATATGTATTTGTATTTTTGTAGCAACCAGTTTGCAAAAATACAAAATACATATTGATCATAAGGGCAGTAAAAATCACATGTATTTGTATTTTTGTAGGAACAATTTGCAAAAATACAAAATACAACTTGATATATTATGTAATTATGAAACTGTTGCTATGAAACTCATAATTAAGGGTATAAATATGCTATTTCTGAATTTTGCCCAATTTTTTTTTTTTTTTTTCATATATTGACTCCCCTTACATTTACGTTTAGGAGTCTTCTCATACTCTATTTTAGGAGTTGATTCAAAAACAAAACTTTTCATATTTTTGTTTAATATTTGTTATAGTCAATATTATAAAATTAATAATACAATAATTAAAAAATAAAAAGATGATTTTGTCGCTTACAGAGATTTTTAACGAAAGACAAAAAGTTCAAATATCATTTATAAGGATCTTCACACTTTTAATATATTAGAGATTAGAGATAGAGATTATATATATATATATATATATATATATATATATATATATATATATATGTTTG
>NC_061116.1:40442013-40530733 GCF_002878395.1 Capsicum annuum
ATATATATATATATATATATATATATATATATATATATGTATGTTTGCAATTACATGATATACAAACTTTCAAATACACATAATTTTACAAGACCTGTTGATTAACAAAATGATAACGTATAGTATCAACTAGATATTCTTTACTATAATTCTTCCATCTAATACGGACAATCTATTCACATCATATACGGGTCTTTTTTCACAAAATTTAAAGGTGATGGATTTTATTTTCTTTTACAGAATATAAACTTATGAATTAACTGAATTTTATATTTTAAGAAAACTGAAATCATAACTTAAAATTTGAAAATTTACTTTTGAAAATTTTGAGATTTTAAATTATTTATTTGAACTTGTTTGCGTTAGGCGTAGAAAGGGAGAATGTCCCTATTAGGTGAAGCACTTTATAATATGCGTGATATGATCACGTTATTATAATTCAACTAACCAACCTAGTTTCTACAAGAATTTAATAGGGCAACTTGCATAAATTAATATGGACTGCGTACATTTTATTCTCCCCAAACCTCATCTTGTGGAAATACACTGAGTTTATTATTGTTGTTGTTGAACTTGCATAAATTAGTCCTCTTAACACTTTAGCATAAATTACACATGAAATGACGCATGAAAGGCAATAATACACACCTTTCGTCAATTAACCTTTACATATATGTCTATTATTAGTAGCGTAACGAAACGTTTCACGAGCAATATTGACTTATTATCACAACTTTAGAGTAAATTACACGCGAGATGACATATAAAATGCAACAATTGATCGAGACTTTTATAATATGTATGTATTTAGGTGAAACATTTTATAATATGCATGATATCACTTTATAATTCAACGAGGTTATTCAACTCACTAACCTCGTTCTACAATTATTTATATGGCAACTTGCATAAATCTGCTTAGTACTTTAGAGTAAATTACACTAATTGAGATGACAGTATGAAGGCCAGGAATAGACTCCGAAAAGACTAAACCTTATATCTATAATCTATATCTATCTATAATCTATAATCTATAATTTATATTTATAATATATTAAAAGTGTGAAAACCTTTAGAAAAGTGATTTGAACCCTTTGTCCTTAATTAAAAGACTCTTCTTTAGACAAAACTGTTTTTTCATTATTTTCTTCAATTTATTATTTTATTATTTTTATTATATTAACTAGACTCCTAAAATATATGAAAGGAGAATCAATTAATAATTTTCTTTGTACTGATCAATTAGAAAAATACTCGTAAAATAGAATTGAAAAATATTCCTAAAATAGGATTCTATTAAGGAAATACTTCTATAAATATTGAGATGCATGTTAAACTGGAGAAGAAACTGGTTTACTTATTGAAAAAATATGATTGATGCTCATCAAACTTAATTCGGTTGCATGTCTAAATTGGTGGATGCTTAATTTTCTAAACCTCAATTTCTTCACTATTTTTGTCAGCATAATAGAATTCAACATGTGTGTATATATATATCTTCTTTGTTTTCATTCAAGTCATTCATTAGTGTCAAAATTTTTGCTCAAACAAGAATTATTTTCATCAAAACAGAAGTTTTGTGATCACTATTGTATTATTTTATTGTAGTTTACAGATCGTAGATGAATTTACAAGTGGTAGATGAATGTCGGTCGGCGTTGAGAATTTTTTTTAGGAAAATGTTAGGTTTAGTTGTATTGTTCTTATATCTTTGTTTTGAAAATATTTTTGTCTAAAGATAAAGTTTAGTTGTATTATTTTGATATCTCTATTGTTCTATTATTTTGTTATAGTTTACAGATGGTAGATGAATGTCGATCGGCTTTGAGAATTTTTTTTTGGTAAAGGTTAGATTTAATTAAATAAATTCTCCAAAAGATATTGAATTTAATTATTGTATTCATCTTTTTTATTTAAATAAATATCCTATTTAGTGTAACGTTTGAATTCAATAAAGTGAGGTACACGTGCGAGACGCGTACACCTAAACTAGTATATATATAATAGTCTGAAAAATATATGTACTTTGCCTAAATTTGCAGTTGCGCATACTGAACTTTGCGGGGGCCCTATGACCCCCTAGACATTTTTTTTCATGTTTAAATAGCATATATTTGTCCACTTAGGCCACTGCGTGTAATCACGTTCTTTGAGTGCGTAAGGATGTTTAAAAATCATTATAAACCTATTTTTTGGACACATAACTTTATGTATTTTTCATTAGATTCCTTTACTTTTTAATATAATGTATTAAAGAGAGATGTATATTCCCCTTCTTGCACTCTACTCCCGTTTTCCTCTCCATTGTTGAAGGTAATTTTTTTTTTATTGATCTTCTTTGTTTTCTTTGGTAAATTTCTGTTATCTTCTTAGTTTTCTTTGTTTGTTTATAACTTCTTCTCACTATTTTCTAACTTCTTCTCACTATTTTCACTAGTTTTTAATTTATGATTTTTGAAATTAGGGTTAGTCATAGAAGATGTAAAATTGAATTTGAATAAGATTTGTTTAGACAAGAAAGATCCAATGTTGAATGAGGAGGTGCGATGTAATCATGGTCTCTTACTCCATTTGAAGACTTCTTGGTCTGATAATAATACGGGAAGAAGATTTTGATCTTATCGTTATTATGGATCAAACAAGTGTAACTTTTTTCTTTGGATGGATAGTGTGGTTGATGAACGATCTAAGTTCATTATTTCAAAATTGGTGAAGAAAGTGAAGGAGATGGATGAACTATTAAAGATAATGAAGACGAAGGAAGAATTTATTGGTGCTTACAGCGATAGAAAAATTATGGAGATGGAATCTGAATCTGCATTCACTCAAATGGAAGAACAATGCAACACATTTGTTAAGATGATAAACGAGGTAAAAAATACATCAGAGAAGACGATTGAAGTGAAGAAGATAGAGAGCTTTAGTAGTATTTTCATGGCATGGTATGTATCTTCATAATGTGTATTGCTATATGGATCAAAATAGCAGGTTGAAGTATTTTGTGCAGTGTTGTAATATAAATTTATAGTTGGTAGTGTTTCTTGTATGGTGGTCTGAACTTGATTTTGTTAAATGGAATATCCTATTTGAAACTGATTGTTGACTTGGAGTACTTGTTTGTTTTTCTCATTTTGTTGAGCTAAATTTATTATTCCAAAATTGATAGAAACACCAGATATTACCACAAAGGAGATAAAAATATTCAATACAAAATTCTATACAAAATCTGTGCATAATCAATGCAAGAATCCTATACAAAATCAGTGCATAACTATTTGAGATGCAACTTGAACTTTTAAGTGCAACATATAATACAAAATTACTGCACAAATGTCTAAGATGCAACATTTGAGTGCATCATAAAAACTTCACAAAAAATGACATAGTAAAAGTAAATTATATTGTTTGTCAAAATAACCTACCCAATTAAAAATGCAACATCAGTTTAATCTCAAAAACTACCAATATTTTAAAACTACTTTCATTGTGTTTTGGATTGAGAAGAAGCCCTTTTCTATCTTTTGTTCATTCTCATCTAATCTCTCATCACTTCAAGCTGGTTTTCGGTTACTACTTTTTTGCCCCTTCACCTTACTCCTATTTTTGATTTGTAACCAAGGTCTCCAGTAATATCAACAGATCTTATAGACTCTGTAGAACCAGTATGTAGTATCATACTACTTAACAACCTAAACTGCAGACAAAGAAAGAAAGAAAGTTATACACATATAAACCTCTAAGACAAAGTAAACTTAAATTTTGTTTTAGCACTTACATTATAGGTTGTTAAACTATTTCAGCAATCAAAACACCCATTCTAACTGCCTTTGGCCTTTTACCAATCGCTTTTCAATCACATGTACTAAATTAAGCATCAACAAGTGAAACATGTGAATTTGGTGGAGCATGAACATGTGAAACAAGTGGATTTAGTGGAGCATGAGTAGTGTAACTTGATGGATTTTCAAACCACTCATGCAAAGGTGTCCTCCTTGTCACTCTTCTGTCACCAAGAGGTGGTTTTCTTGGTCTGCCCCTGCATCTTGAAGCTATTGTAACTGGTGCTACACCCTTTCCCCTTCCCTGCCTCTTGTAGCTCCTGCAACATGTTCAATACCCCTACCTCTTCCCTTTCTTCTTACATCTTCTACAATATATTTAACACCCCTTCCTCTATCTCTTGCAGCTCTAGCAACATGTTTAATATACCTTTCCCTTCCTCTTGTATTTGATGCAGCTGGTGCAACTTGTGTAGTTGGTGCAACTGGTTCATCGGGCCTTTCCCTAGGTGTAGAAAGTGTTGCAACTTGTTCAGTCTGTGTTGTCTTTCTTGGCCTTCTCCTAGGTCTAGAAGGTGTTTCAGGATTATCACTTATTTTTCTTGGCCTTCTCCTAGGTCTAGGAGGTGCATCAGTAGTAGTGTAATGCCCTGAAACCTGATCTTAAGATGTTACATGGTGCTCAAGACTACGAGTAGCCTTAAGCTAACCCTGTCTGTCTTCTACTAAGTCTGAATCTCATAACAAAGAAAATATAGACGTAATAGTCATACTAAATACAAAAATTCATCTCAAATAATTGAGAATAATCTGAATATAATCTCTGAAAATTAAATACTATAAGTCTAAATCAAATCTAGCAGTCTGACAAGCCTTTAATACTAATAACTAGAGAGTCACTAAGACAAACCCCCAGTTGACTCGGACTGTCTGAGAATACTGAATCATCTAATCTGTTAAGCTGAAAATAAACTGAATGACTAAGTTCCTAAACTATGAGGATTCACCAACTGTCGGATGTAGATGGAGATGCTTAAAAATCACTTATGCTGTTAAAATTGAGCACCTGAACCTACATTATGAGATAATGTAACACATAAACGTCTATGTGGATCAGTACTTTTATGATGTGCTGGGTATATGGGGGTGAAATACATAAGTAAAACATAATATCAATCATCATCATAGTTTGTAAAATAATGCATGCTAAATGTAAATGACTTATATAAGCTGGAATATCTGAAATACTAAAATCTGAAATAATAAGAAGCAAATCATACTTTATAATCTAGTGAGTCATAACATTTAGTTCTGGAAGTTGTGCTAATATTCTGTCTGTAAATCATACTGTCTAAGTATGAAAAGAGCACATTTCTATATTTAAAACCTGAAAGCTGAAATTTGTAACTATTATTTTTGTAAAGCATAGTCTGAATAAAGTTGTGAGCCTTTACACTTAATTTTTCTAAAATCTTTTCTTTACTAGTAAGGAATTCTTTTAAAACTGATCTACAAGGGAAATACTTTTTCAAAAGCTTATCTGTAAGGGAGGTTCTTCTAACCGACATAAATCATGTGAGCTAACATGGAGTCCAACGTCTCGTTCCCCTATGGGGAAAAATCTCACGATGGGGAGAGGTGTCATACTCTTGCCAAGGAGAATAACCTAAGCTAAGTGATCACATTTGTAACTGTCATCCACCTAGAAGTGGGAATAATCTGATAATTGTACCTAGTAGCTCTGTGGAAGATAGGGAACGCTAATCCCATATTTTCTGCTCGGTGCTAAATACTACTCCCTTTTAATATATATGCTCACTCTATTGGAAATCCACTTTAAAAACTAGCATAAGAGTTCATTCTGGAACTAATTATGCATTTATCTGATTAAATCTGTAAATAAAGTTGTTTTGAATTCTGTAATCTGTAATAGATCTGTAAAGTGGATTCCAAATCTTATCTGAGGATCAAAAAATTAACGATTTATTGTAAATCTGTAATTAATCTGATCATAAGATGTTTAAAACATCATCTTTCTTGAAATATCAACATATAGACTTAGACTTAATAACCCATGCATCAAACACATGTTAAAACATCATAAAGTTCATGCTTGATAGTGAAAACTATGATAATTCATCTCAAAATCTGGAATTTACTACAATAGGCATGAAAATATAGAAATAAACATGCAAATCATCTTCAATATCTCTCAAAACTCATTATTTTGCAAATAACAATAATGGGTATGAACCCTAATTCAAATCTCATGTATATTCATTCAAAATCATATGAATTTATAATTAAAACTTGATTTGAGGCACAAGGATGGAAGAGGATCCCTGTTCATAAACTCCACATACCTTGGTAGATGATTAGATGAAGAATCTTGAGTTATTGATTCCTATTTGAGTTCTTAAAGATGAGTTCTTGATTATCTTATCTTGGGAATCCTCAATTTGGAGCTTTCTTGGAGAAATAATGGAGGAATTTGATTTCTTAGAGAAGAAACTTTGGAGCTCTAGGGTTTTTCTTTGAGAGAGAATGAATGAAAATAAGCATAAAGTGCTTAGAATTGACTTAATCTTATGCTTTGGATGGATTGGGGGCTTGGGAATTGATCAAAGAACCCTTTTTAATTTTGGATAGAAACTGAAAAATCCTGACTGTACATGCCACCGCGATGCGCCACTATCGTGGTGGCTCATTGAAAATAGGACAATTGGAAACTGGAAATTTACCGCAACGCGGAGTCATTGCGGTGTTCCATAGGAATGCCATTTAGGCCATCGTCGTGACGTGGTACCATCGCGTTGGCCTACTGAAAATGGACAACTAGGAAATTGTACCTCACCGCAACGCGAGATTATCGTGGAGGTCTACTGAAATCTGACGAATGGGAATTAAGCCTCCACCGCGATGCGGTGCTTGTTCAAATGGCACACTGTCAACACTAAAAATATCGTAACTTCTCAATCGAGTATCGAATTTTGGTGAAATTGGTATTGATGAAAAGCTTATTCAATTATCTACACAATGGAGGATCTAAATCTAGAAGTTTTCACATGTAATAAAAATTATTTATTTTTAAAGCTAGCCTTTGATATTCTAGGGGCTAACTTGAGTTAGAAAAAGTACGAGGTATTACAAGTATTAGAAGTGGTTTTTAGCCTCCCTCTAGGTCTTGAAGTACTTGGTATATTACTTGGTCTAACAACAACACCACTTGATCCAACAGAATCCTACAGAAAAGGTGAAGCGGTCACATATTAAAAAATAATTAAACTACAAATAAATGGTATACATCATTTAAAGTTACACACCTTTAATGGACAACCTCTTTTATTGTGATTTTGTCCTTGACAGATACTACAAGTCATGTTAACCCATTTTCTTGACATGTTTTCACACTTTTTGGTCTTACCAATCTCTCTATTCCTTTTATTTTTTGTCCTATCAGGCATAGGTTTAACAACTAATGGCTCCACATGAGGATTTGTTGACTCTGGCCATATTTTCATGTTGGTCACTTATTGAATGTAGTGACAGTAAGTCTTAAGATAAGTCTCTTTACCATATCATCTATCAACAAAATCAATTGGTTCCCATTTTCTTTAAAGTATGGCTGCAATCCCATGTGGACATGGTATTCCGTTGAGCATCCAAGATCAACAACTGTATGTACTATCCCTCACATCCACACTATGTACATATAGTCCATCTGTTATTTCAAAACCTTTCTCTTTATTGAATTCAATATTACATCTCATTGACTTCTCAGTATTTTTTTCTAGCACTCTCAAAGCCATTGGAGATATATTAGTCAACCATGTTTCTGAAAACTTAGTGAATTCACCTAATCTAGTCATTACTTTTACCCTTATTCCTTCTAGTATAGTAATAATTATTTTATGCCTTGGTCCTAAGATCCAAGCATTAAAGCTCTCATTCATGTTATTATCTATGCTATTATACTTGATGTCAATTCTAAAGTGCATTTTACACCAAGTTTGTACTTTATAATGAAGTAAATCTAGAACAATATCTTCACCACCTAGCAAGGCCATTTGGTTAAAAATTTTCTTCATTTCAGCTTCAAAGGTGCATCTTGCACATTTTCAAAACTGGTTCCTTCTTTGAATACTTCTCCGTTTTTCCCAATTAGTAAGGATGTGTCTTGCACACAACCTATGCTTCACCTCTGGTAAAAGCTCCATCAGTGTTACTCCAAGACCCTGAAAATCAGATCATAAAATTGAAAACACACAAATTACATATTCATAACTACACAGAATAATCATTAAACATAACTAAATGAATAAAAAAGCATACCTTTTGCATATCTGAAATGATTGGGTAATCTCTGCCATCTGTTAATCCCAAATCCTCTATCAATAATTGCACAAGCCATGTCCCAAGTGTTCTTGTTCTCATATTCTACTACAACCCAAGTAATAGGCAGCATTTGATTATTGCCATCTTTAGACACAACAACCAACAACTGTCATTTGGTTATTCCTTTCAGGAAACATCTATCTAAATCAATATATTTTCAACAACCACCCAAAAAATCTTTTTTGCATGCATAAAAAAATGTAGAAACTTTGAAAAATAAGCTTACCACTATCATCAGAATCATCAACTTTTACAACACAAGTGGAATCAGAATTGGACCTCAACATTTCATTCCAATAGTCAAATATTCTTCCAAACTCTTTCACATGATTAACCATTAAATCTTTGAAGTATTCTACCTCTAGCTCTCCTGGCAGTAGTCTTTACAACATGTATACCCAATTTTTTTCTAATTAATTGCAGGAATTGAAATGTCTTCATGTTTGGTTGCTCACTGATTCTATATTTAAAATACTTGTGCAGGAATCTAGCATTACACATGACATTTCTAGTGGTTTTGATACACATATACTTTGGATTATAGGTTTTAATTTGAAAATCATTGGTAGACTTGTTAAAACTTGTATGTAACAGTCAAGGACACCCTTTCCTACATCTTACCCTAACTTTCTTAGACTCATTAATATACTTCTCTAAAGAAACACTTCTTTGAAGTTGCATATTTTGTAACAACATCTATAAACTCATTCACATCTTCAAAAATCATGCCCAATTGTCGCACAACTTGTTTTGCAGATTTATCATACACTACCTTTCTACTATTTATCCTCCCTAACCCATCTTCTGAATCAGATTCCACACTATATTCATCAGAAATGTAGAACACAGGAACATCCCCATCAACTTTATCTTTTAGGTTTTTATCAATAATTTTTGTCTTATCAAATCCCAGATCTGGACCAACTTCACCAAAAGGAACTTTTTCAGGGTCATTAGGTATTGTTTCTCTTCTCTTTATCCCCTGGTATGTCCTTCTTTTAGCCATCAAGTTTATTTCCTCCTCGTGCACATCACTTTTAAATTTAGCATCATCTTCAACAAATAGATCTTGATGATCCGTATCTGAACTATTTTTAGTTGACTGGTCAGAAACATTAATAGTTGCAGCCTCAACAGTAGCTGCAACCTCACCAGCAGATAAGGCCTTACCAACAAATCCTACAACTTCATTAGCTGCTGGCTGAGCAGGTGCAACCTCATTTTCAAGATCAACATATCAAGCAGTAGTTGGTGTTTCATTAAAATGACCACCCTCACCCTCCTTTTCAGCAACCCTATCCCCTTCATAGACCTCCTTACCCCCTTCTTTATTAAAAGCAATAAAAGATTTTTCATTGGTACTAGTGTATTCCAACAAACTAATGGGACCATAAACTTGATCAAGTTGATCGACCAAGTGACAAACATGCACCTCAATAATATCCCCATTTTCAAAGGATTGAGAAAGTTCAAAAATATCCCCATCACTTTGAAAATCTAATAGAAAGTTCTGTTTAGGTGTCCTAAGATAAAACATGCAACTTGTTGTAGCATACCCTAAAGCTTTTAAAAAGCTAGTAAGCTCAATATAAGATAACTTATCCACATCAGCATAAAAAATATCAGTGACTTCACCACCCTCATATTCTTATTTTTGACTTTTACTATTCAAAACCCTACCATGATTATATCTCAGGGTTATATATGTAAAATCACTCATTTTAAAAATTTAGTCACATTCACAGTAAGTGACAAATAGGAAAAAATTGATTATTCAAACATGCAATAACTAGTCACACTAGAAGAATCAATTTAGATTATGAAAAAATCCTAACTTATTGATAAAATAAGAATGATTAAGACTAGCATAAAACCCTAATTTTGACAAACTATGAAACTTCAGACGACACAATACTTGTTGAACAATAACCCTAAAGAAAATGTCATAAAGTTTCAATTTTAACTTTAGTCGTCATTAAAAACAAAGCTAACCTTCAAGACTTGTTGAACACCAGCACTCTCACAACTACACAATACGAAATCACACCTCCAAGAATACTAAAAGACTTGTTATTGTTGACCTTGCAAGCAAATTTTTTTTAAAGAGTAGTGAAAGTGAGAAATGAGGAAGAAGAATGAAAAAAATCGATGAAAATATCTGAAAAATGAATATAGAGAAGAGGAAGGGTTACGTATTTTTTGAATAATTATTTATCTTTTATTATATAAAATTTGTGGATAATTAGGAGTTAAAACATAATAAGATGCGTGTGTGAATCAGCGGCCTTTAGGTGACTGACTAAGTGATCTAAGTGGGCAGATATATGTCATTTAAATATGAAAAAAAAAAAATCTAGGAGGTCATAGGACCCTCGCAAAGTTCAGTATGTGCAATTGCAAATTTAGACAAAGTACAAATATTTTACGTAACTTTTTCATATATATATATATATATATATATATATATATATATATCATCAATAGCATGTGCAAAATTTTCACAAATAAAATTAACTTATTATTACAACTTCAGAGTAAATTGCTCATGAGATGACATATGAAATGCAATAATAAACATGGGAATGCTGAATTTTACGTATATACATATCTAGTGACGTATGTGAAATTTTCGCAAGTACTAATGTCTAACTTATTATCACAATCTTATTATTTGTCCTTTTACCGGATGTTATGAAATCTATTCAGGAAAAAATACATAAAGTAGCATACTTAAATATTAAATTATAAAAAATAGCAACACATTTATCAAATTACATTTTGTAACATATGTATTTGTATTTTTGTGGCAACAGTTTGCAAAAATACAAAATACATATCGATCATAAGGGTAGTAAAAATCATATGTATTTGTATTTTTATAGCAACAATTTGTAAAAATACAAAATACAACTTGCTATATTATGTCATTATAAAACTGTTGCTATGATACTCATAATTAAGGGGATAAGTATTCTATTTCTGAATTTTGTCCTTCTATCTACTACATATCAGCGGCTGCACAAGCTGTTGTTGGTCATTGTTCGGACAATTTTGATATTCTTCAAGTTTTGTGCTTTATAGTAGTTGTCATTTATGAAATAATATTTTGCACTTTTTTTTTTTTTTTTTTTTAAAAATTTGGACAGAATAATCCTGCCACTTTTGATTTCCATAGCATTATCTTTTGGTTTTTTTGAAGACGCATGCGGGCTCTCTGCCTTGTTTCTTGCCTTGTTTCTTGCTTATTAGACGGATCGGACGGATAATTATGGTTAATGGTCTGATTTATTGAATATTAATTTTTAAATGTACTAATTCACTAGTCAACCAATAAGATAATAGCTGATTTGGTATCGGATTAACAATTAATGGGTGGTTATCCGAAGGTGTATTGAATAAATCTAGGAAAATGAAATATGAAGCAATTTTTTGTATTTCCTCCATTTTTTCACTAAATTGTTTGTATATAATATGACTCATTTATTTATCAATTTTATAGGCTTGTTGAGTTTTATTCGTATAGTTTTTTTAATACGTTATAAAATAACATCAAAAGAGAATTTTTTTTAGACCTAAACCATATGTAGAAATATTTTTTAATTACTGGGTCGACAAAAAAATCAACAAGTTCTTTTATGCTATAGGGAGACTGACTACGCTTTATGATTAGACGTCACAAGAAGCGGCTTGTTATTTTCTATGCTAAAAAGTGAATAGAATAATGAATGAGGTCTTAGTTTTTAGGTTTACACAACAGATACTTTATATAGCTAAGGGTAAAAATGTAAGTATGATAATTCTTAATGGGTTAACGGTTTATTCGATAAGAAAATTGAGTAATCCGCCTCCACATCAATAAACCACTAACTATAAATTTTTAATCCGTTCACCATTTGTTAATCTGATAACCCATTACCAATAAGTCAATACACTAATTTTACAGTTGGATTATGGGTTTCGATTGAATTTTGAACAGCCCTATTTAATTATTTCAATTTATTTATTTTTTTAATTTAATTTGTTGTACATTTTTTACATAAAGAATATTATAAGTCACAATAATTAATAATTTAAAATATTTTTAAAAATTTTTTTTACTCTATAAATTTTATCAATGTCACATAAATTGAGACAAAGAGTAACATAGATTATTTGTAAATTTCAAAAAAAAAAAAAAATCTATTTGAAAATAACAAAAAAAATCACAATAAATTGCAATAATTAACAATAAAAAATATTTAAATATCATTCAAAAAGTTTGGTTGAATTTTGAAAATTACATTTGTGCCACATAATTGAAAAAGATAGAATAAAATATGTTATACTTATTCATAGAAATTAAAGTGTATTTTTACTAATTTACCCTTAATAAATACCTGTAATGATCCTTAGTAGTTTCTTGGTTATCCAAAATTTTCTTTACTTAAAGAAGGGTAAAACTGAAAGAAATCATTAATATTTTCTTAATTATTTGAAAAATTCGCTTATTTAGAAACTAAATAAAAAGATTAAAACATCATTTATTTAAGAACAAGCGGAGTAATATATATTAGGTCCGTACTGACACAAACTCAAATACCTAGTATTTTGATGTTTCACTTGTAATTACACTAGAGGAGCATGACTCGTATTAACATGGGTCCAACATTAAGATATTTTGATTATGTCGTTAGATTGATGACAGTTAAAATTATGAATTATAAAATATGAATATACAAAACATATTAACCACTTGATTGTATTTTTTCAAGGAGTCAAATTATCTCACAAGAAGATTATGTATAACTTACTCATATAAATAACAAAATTTGATGCATTTAGAAGTTTAGATCTTTAATCATATGACTGAGATTTTCTACATTAAGTATAAAATATGAAATTAAAAATTGATACATAAGACTTGACACCTGTGTATAAAATAGAGAATGATTGTTGAAAAAGATAAAAGGTAATCTAGTCATTGAATATTACATCACACGTGGATTGCAATAAGTAATCCAAGGTTGTATTGTATTCCTCTACTAAGCCAACATAAATATCCTTTACTTTCATTTCTCCTTTTCTTTTGTTTGTCAACTTGTTCTTTGAAGTTAAATAAAATTAATATTTTAAATTTAAATTTTAAGTGTTTTAAAAATTACAAAAAAAAAAAACTACAAGTTAACATCTGTCATATTAATTTAAGTTATTTGACTTTAAGAACACGATAAAACATATTTCTCAAAATATTATATCGAACTTTACTTTTGTGTATGTTCCTTTCATTGAAACATAGAAGTCATTTGTTAGAGTGTATAAAAATAATTTTGAATAGAATGTATTATCTTAATAAAATTGCATGATTATAAATCCAACAAATGCCAACACTATTTTTACAATAGAGAAAATGCATTGTTTTCACCCTAAACTATAAACGAAATTACTGAGATACACCAGAACTTAAGGAGGTTCCTATTACCCCCTTGGATATTATTTATGCTAACGTTATTTCTTATACACTATTTGACGTGCTGTATTAGAACTTGTCTTTTCAATCTTGATATATTTAAACAAACGTTTTAAAAAAAAGAATTGAATATACATTCTAAGATTCATCCGGGATTTAGCAAGGGTTCAATATATGTTATTTTTGGTCTCAATTTATATGACACAAATAAAATTTAAATAATCAATCATACTTTTAATATGTATTTAGATAATTTAATCTGTTAGCTATTGTAATTTATAATATTCTTAAGTAATTTTCAAATAATATACATTACTTTTTTTGTACAAACAATAGTCAATTATATATTTAAAATAATTTAAGTTTTTAATTATTATGATTTATAATACTTTTCTTCCATTCCAATTTAAGTGACACTAATATAATTTCGAAAGTAAATCAAATATTTTATATTTTTAAAATTTTTAAGTTGTTAATTATTATGATTTATAGTTTTTATGTATTTTTTTGAAATATATATCAGATTAAATTATTTTTAGATATTTTAAGTTGTTAACTATTGTAATTTATAATACTTTATATGTAATTTTTGAATAATATATGTTACTATCCTTGTCCAAAATTTCGTATCGTCGATAGCCAATTATATTTTTAAAATAATTTAAATTTTTAATTATGGTGATTTATAATATTTTTTTATTTTAATTTAAGTGGCACAATTCTTAGATGACCATAATAATTAATTAGGGTGATATAGTAAAATAAAGATTAAAGCAGCGAAACATAAATGTTTAAAATGACTTACAATAACTAATTAGAAGTGACATAGCAAAATTACTATAAAAATACTTGTAAGAAAAATTTAAGTGGACCTCATATAAGACGTCAAGTTATTTTATCATTTTTATATCTATTTTTTTGATTAAATATTATTAATTTTTTAATACTTAAATGACTTATAATTTATTAGGGGTGACATTTAGTAAAACTATGGTTGAAGCATATTTACTAAACCGATGGTTGAAGCAGCTGAAGCAGGCATGTTATAAATGTCTATTTTACTTTTTTTAATTAAATATTATTAATTTTTTAATACATAAATGACTATAATAATTAATTAGGGGTGATATAGTAAAATCACAATTGAAGTAGTTGAAACAGATATTTCCTAAATGTTTATTTTATTTTTAATTAAATAATATTAATTTTTTAATACGTAAATGACTTAATAATTAATTAGAAGTGATATCCGTGCATATCCGCACCGCACCGTCCCACATTTTTTTTTTCTTTTGAAAAATTAGTAACTCCATTAAAAACAATAATATTTCCAATACTAGGAAGTAGTAACAACCAATTTCTATTTATCACTTTTCACTGAGAAATTATCAGAAAAGTATCACGTGTACAAGTAATGATCAAATATCAAACTTTCATTAAGATGAATAAGGAAATTCAAAAGTTCTAAAAAAATTTATTTGCAGTGTTATATATGTCGTTTAAGCATGATAAAATTTTATGTGAAGAATACATATAGTTTTAGATAGATTCACGAGAATAATACTAATTTTTAACTTTTTTTTTTAGTTTAAGATCGCATATACCCGCAACTAGCCCCACCCCATTTAAAAAAAATTTACTCCAATCCGCTCCACACCCGCACCACACCCACATAACCTAAAATCCGCACCGCGCTACGGCGACCCAGCCTCTTGATAGGCATAGATATATCTACTAACAAGAACATGACCTTTTAATTTGTTCATGAAAGTGAATTTATATTTTAGGAGTAAAACCAGAATCAAACACATATAAAGCTTATGTAAATAATAAAGAATCTCTTTTTTTTTTTTTTTTCTTTTTTGGCTTGAATAAAGGTGCTATGATTCCTATTTACATGTCATAATCAAAATTGGGCGATAAACTAGTTTTTCTTTTGGTATTCTATTCTTCTTCTTATATATATATATATATATATATATATATATAACATATTTATAAGCGAAGGTTTTACCTGACTATGAAGGGTAGTTACGTCATTTTCTCACTTCCACATGTTATCAATTTTAACCATATTTTCTCACTTCCACATCTTATCAATTTTAACCACACACTGCATCTTTCTACTCTTTTCTACATCTTCCTATACTTTCCAAAGTTACTTTACTGTTTCAAAGTTACACCTCCTCTTCTAAATCAAAAAATCTCCACACCATAAAATAGCCTTCATAATCTTTTTGCTTAGAAGCTCAACAATCTCTTGGCTTTCCGGTGAGGTCACTTTAATTTTCATTTTAGTATTTCTTTTGATTATGCTATTTTGGGCTGTCTTTTTGATTTACTTTTTGTTTGATTGGTTTTGTTGTTTCTGTTAATTCTTGTTGTTGTTTTTTGCTATGTGGGTTTAATCCTATTGCGTGTATTTATTTTTGAATTTTAATTCAATCCTGTTGCATGTATACATTTTTGGGTTTTAATTGTTGTTCTTTTCAGTTCTTTGCATCCGTTCTTGTTGGTTGAGGCATATAGTCGAATACGTTGAGTGTATAGTTTGATTGAGTGTATAGCTTGTTCTTATGATTTTGTTGAGGCATATAGTCGAATACGTTGAGTGTATAATTTACTGTTAACATTTTGTTGAGGCTAAAGACAAACACATAGACTGTATAGCTTGTTGGTAGCACCTTCATTTTCTTCCCCACATTACTAGCTCTACGCTAACTTACACGGCTAAGATTTCGACCAGTTATTAATATGGGCCCCAATATAACTTCATTTGGATTCATAGGCATATTATTATGACTACGACAGATAGATCAGAGATAAACATGATAGTAAAAATATTAGTTTTGACATTTAATAAAGTTAATTAACCCACATCATCATCGTCAAAATCTTCTCTAGGTTGAAAAACATCTTAGGTTCAATGAATATAACCAAAATCTAACATTATAATTTAGAAAATGACATACTTCACAATCAATCAGAATAATTAATCAGAAAATATTTGAGAAGTTTGTTTTCGGGAAAACATGTCTTGATTTTTATTTTGAGATTATTTCGGAGACTTTCCTCTAGATTTAATTTCATAACACTGATCTAATTTCCTTTATGATTTATGATATTACTCTTATCTTTCTTATTTTATGATTAATGTAATATCGTTAAATATTGAAGTGTATATATATCGATCAAGCATCATGATCAGTTAAAATGTTGATGTCAATATTAAGAAAATTTCTACCTATTGGGTCAAAGTCCACCCTATATCTTTGGGCTATGGGTGGCAAAATTAGTCCAAACAAACACATATGACCGGCTCAGTATGCCCAGGTTTTAATGCGTATGGGCTTAGAGTGATGGATTGATTTGGTCCAGCCCAAGTTGATCCATCATAAATCAATAGTACAAATAGACCCATTAAGATGCTTAATCTTAACTCGTACTACTATTTCGGAGGCCTGCATTCAATTAGAACAAAAGTAGACGGTGAGACATAAAAGAATGTAAGAGTTTTGGGGTTGAAAACAACTTAGGATAAAATATTGGCATAGAGTTGCATAGTGAGATGAGAAAATAAATAAAGTAAAATGTGTACTTAGGTTTAGAAGATTGTACAAGCAACATTTGAGTCTAAACATAACAGAACGCTAAAACTATCATTAATAATAAGAAGTTTGCTAACAACAATTAACAAACTGAAACGATGACATTGTAATTTGATTCATAAAAAAGATGTATTTGACATGTCATGGAATGCTTTGCTACCACATTTGTGCTTGTTCATCGTTGAAGAAACATAACTTATTGGTACGAAGTAATTATAAAGCTCTACTTTTCAAAACCTTTCCCAGGTTGTATTTCACAAATCTCTTTACGTCGATGTTTCCACCAATAATTGCAATGCCTGCTTGACCAAGTCCTTTATGACCATCTTATCATTATTGATGTAAGGATGCTCCAGTAATGCCATTTTTTCAAGCCTCTTATTTATCCGTGCCTCAATAATCTAGGATCTGATCATCTCAAGCTTTGATAATAGGTCTTCCTTCTGCATTTTAATTTCTCTCTCCTTGTTGATGATCTCTTCTGGAATAAGATACTACACTTAAGGGTATGCATCAACTAGCATGGCTAATTCATCAAGTGATTAACAAAATCTATTTCACAATTAACCTCTACGAGTTTGTCACGACCCGAACAAGGGTCTGGTCGTGATGGACATCCCAAACCATGAAGTCCTAGACGTTCTACTCTATCTGGTAGTCATGCACAATATTCATATAATAAGAGAAAATATGGAAATATAATCTGATACGGAAACATGGTCATACTCTGAATTCAATTTAACAATAAGGAATGAAATCCGAAAACAACTAAACAACATCTAGAATAATTTGCAAAATCTCTACTACATAATCAAATGATAATGTCTAAAAATTGGGACAAGGGCCGCAGTAGACCAAAACAAAAGGAATAACATAATCTAATATAATAGGACTTATGGAATAAAGAAGGCTCACCACTGCACTAATCACTTCTCTCTGGATACTCTACTGCTTAGCCGGACCCCTAGATTAAGCCTCCAAACCTGAGAGGTAGGATGTCAATACAGATGTATTGGTACGCAGAGCAAATCCAAAATAACAATTTATATTCAACATAGATGAGATAAATTTAAAACAGTTCATAAATATGTCATATGGTAAAAATCACATGGGCATTTTTAAAAGACTCTGTAGAATCATTTGAACTCTGTAACACTTTTTGTTTTACTTCTGCGCTAGGTGGTATACCCTACAATTTCATAGCTTTCACCGACTACCTTATCTCGGTTGCCGCCAAGATAGGAATACTAGTGAGGGAAGAGTACACAAGATCACACAGTAGGGTGCCACAACCCTAATCAAGTCATTATATCATGGTTAGGCTCAAGATCATGAAGCAGGGCTCCAAACCATAAGTCCCGATTTGGGATGACAAAGTACTAGGTACACAAGATCACATAGCAAGGTACCAAGTTTTCGTATCGATAAATCACGATTTCCAGCATAGAAACATTTGACTCAGGATTTCGTCAGGTAACCACCTAACTTAAATTAACCCAGTTTTAACTCTTTAAAAATAGATTCTCTGAAATCAAACTCTAACTCTGTAATGGCATACATTTATATTGTATTGTCATACCATTAACTTGTAAGTCATATTCTCTAAGCAATTTAGCAAATTATATCTCTATTCTCAAAACATGGAATTTAGGACCACCATATCAACAATTCTTTTCAAGAAACTCATTCTTTAAACTCATGTAAATATATGCGAGAAAACTCTCTTTGTCAATATTTCAAGAATTCAAGGTGGTCATATCAAAGTTCTCAATTACATGCCTTTCTTTCTCTTTAACACAATAACATCATAGTAACATCAAGAAACACCCTCTCATTATTTCTAAATCATGTTTCAATTACTATGACATTGAGAAAACTACTTTCAAATCACAAGGCATGCATTTAAACTCTTTTCCAACAAAACCATAATCTTTAATTCAACATACGAGAGGGGTTTCATAATATGTGCTCTCAAACAATCTTCAATCTCAGTTTTCATAGATATACATACAATTGTAAATCAATTCAAGGGGGAAAGACCTAAAGGCCAAATCAACAATATCATAAAAATATTTATAATGCATAATTAAAACATAGATTCCAAAAACCCCTTTAAAATTTATGCTTGATAATTTTTAAATCATGATCTAGTGTTTACAAGACCATGTAGTTTTCAGGATAAACCCCACATATCTCAATTAGGAATTTGATAAATTCTTCTTGAAGCCTATGGTTTGGGGATTCCGAATCTTCAATTAATTTTTAAAATCCACGGTTGAATTTTGAGGGATCTTGATTCTTAGGTTGAGACCTAAGTGTTTAGTTCTTGAGGGAGTTGGAGAAAATGACCAATTCTGGTCAATTGGGGGCTTAATTACGTGTTTATGGCTGAATAAGGGTGGGGGAAAAGACTATAATACCCCCAAGGAAACAAAGAAAGTCCCAGCAGTCCCTCAGTTGACAGGCTGATATGCTGAAGTAATTGGGATTAACTTTTTACTCCAATGTTGTATTTGGATAAAATTAGTTGTATTGGAAAGAAGACTCAAAGAGCTTTTATTTGATATATAGAATCCCTCACAGTTCATTATACACAGAAAGTTATGATCGTTTGAAGTTAACCCTGAAATTATGGTATGAAATGCGCCCGAAATGTTGGAGCATTTCCAAGGCATTTCAAACCAGTGTGTTATGCCCTTAAAATGCACCGAAAATGTACTATTTACTTTCCCCATCGTGTATCAACAAGAAAATCAAGAAACAGAGGTCAGGAAGATCGCAAAATAATTCATCAAAGATTGGGAGCTAAAAATAAGACTAAGTTCCTTTGACACTTAGAGAAATTTTTGAGTTTTTACTCTATAAGCATGCTACTAGAAGCTAATACATGTACAATTTTTGTGTGGTGTTACATTATCCCTCCCTAGGGATCATTCATCCTCGAATGATGGCGCGGAACACAAATAAGCACGATTTCAAGCACACTAAGGCCATAAATGAATAAGACAAAGATTGTACCTTCTATTTCGTCATTCACCGGATCAAATAAGTCTTGGTATCTATCTCTCATGTCATATTCTGATTCCCAAGTTGCTTCTTCAATTTTCTGATTTTCCACAACACTTTAACCGAAATTCTCTCTTTGCTCCTTAATTTCCTAACTTGGCGATCCAAGATTGCTACAGGTTCTTCTTCATAAGACAAGGAGTCTGTCACTTAGATCTCTTCTACAGGCTAACTAATGAATGGTCTCCAATACGTTTCTTCAATATGGATATGTGAAATATCGGATGAACAGAGCCCAGATTTGCAGGCAACTCTAACTCGTATGCAACCTTACTTTTCCTTTTTAAAGTCTGATATGGCCCTATTTAGCGAGGACTCAGCTTACTTTTCTTCCCAAATCGCATGACTCCATTCATAGGGGAGATTTTTAGAAAGTCCCAATCACCAACCTCAAATTCTAAATCCCTCCTTCTAACATCGACATAGGACTTTTGTCGACTCTGAGCTATCTTAAGCCGTTCACTAATAATTTTCACATCCTCTATTGCTTGATGAACAAAATCAGGCCCAAACAACCGTGTCTCACCCACTTCATACCACCCTATTAGTGACCTACATCTTCTCCCATACAATGCTTCAAAATGAGCCATCTTAATACTGGCATGGTAGCTATCATTGTAAGCAAACTCTATCAATGGAAAGTGATCTGCCCAACTACCTTTGAAGTCAATAACACAAGCCCTTAACATATCCTCAAGGGTCTAAATGGTGCGCTCAGCTTATCCATCAGTCTGAGGGTAAAATGCAGTACTTAGGTTTACTTGGGTACCTAAACCCCTCTGAAAAAATCTCCAAAACTGCGAAGAAAACTGCGTACCTCAGTCAGATATGATGGATATGAGGGATCCATGCAAATGGACTATCTCCTCAATGTATAACTTGGTATAATTATCTTCGAATAGTTGGTCCTCACAGGCAGAAAATGAGCTAACTTGGTCAGCCGATCAACAATTACCCAAATAGAATTATACTAATTTCGGGACCTTGGAAGTCCCGTGATGAAGTCCATATTAATTATCTTACACTTCCATAATGGCAAAGATATCTCTTGGGAAGTACCACCTGGCCTTAAATGTTCAACTTTAACTTATTGGCAATTCAAACACTTGGAAACAAAGTCAGCCACATGACGTTTCATATTATTCCACCAATATATAGATTTTAGATCACGGTACATCTTAGTAGAACCTGGGTTAACAACATACCTCGAAGTGTTAGCTTCGTCAAGGATCCTTTTCCGTAGATCATCTACATCTGGTACACATAATCTACCTTGATATCTCAGAATAACATCACCACTAATTTCAAAAGACATCACCTTCTGTTGACCCACATCTTTCTTAATCTGCATCAAGATGGGATCTTCAAACTACTTCTCTTTAACTTCTGCACAAAGGGAAGATTTTGCTATCTCATGGACAATCACTCCCCCATCTTTGAAATCCAAAAATCGCACTCCCAAGTTTGACAGTCGGTGAATGTCCTTCACCATCTCCATCTTTCCTTTCTCAACATGAGTAAGACTACCCATAGATAATTTGTTGAGGTCATCGGCTACCACATTCGCCTTGCCTGGATGATAGTACAGACTCATGTTACAATCCTTCAAAATCTCCAACCAACGCCTCCGCCTGAGGTTCAATTATTTCTATGAGAAAACATACTGTAAGCTCTTGTGGTAAGTAAATATATCAACATGTACCCCATAAAGATAATGCCGCCAGATTTTAAGCGCGAACACCACAACCGCTAACTCTAAGTCATGGGTGGGGTAGTTTTGCTCATGCACCTTCAACTGCCTAGATGCATAAGCCACCACTTTACTGTGCTGCATAAATACACACCCAAGTCCCACTCGGGATGCATTATAGTACACAACAACACCCTCTGTACCTTTCGAAAGAGTCAAAACAGGAGCAGTTCTCAACTTGTTTTTCAACTTCTCAAAACTATTCTCACAGGAGTTAGACCATACGAACTTCACCTTTTTCTGAGTCAACTTAGTAAGTGGAGCAACTATGGAAGAAAATTCTCTACGAACCTTCTATAATATCCCGCGAAACCCAAGAAGCTCCAAATATCGGTTGGAGTCATGGGTCTGGGTCATTTTCTCACTGCCTCAACTTTTGGGGGATCAATCTTAATCCCGTCACTAGACACAATATGCCCTAGAAAAGCAATAACATTAAGCCAGAATTCACACTTTGAAAACTTTTTATACAACTTATGATCTTTGAGGGTCTGAAGAATAATTCAGTGGTGATTGGCATGGTTCTCCTCACTCTTAGAATAAATCAAAATATCATCAATGAAAACTATGACAAACAGATCTAGAAACTGATGGAACACTCTATTCATCAGGTCCATAAAAGTTGCAGGGGCGTTAGTCAACCCGAAGGACATGACTAAGAATTCATAATGACCGTACCTTGTTTGGAAAGCTGTTTTAGAAATATATGACTCTCTAAACTTTAACAGATGGTATCCCTAACGAAAGTCTATCTTTGAAAAATATTGAGCACCCTGAAGTTGGTCAAAGAGATCATCAATCCTAGGAAGAGGATATTTATTTTTAACAATGACCTTATTCAGCTGATGATAATCTATGGATATACGCAGGGAACCATCTTTCTTTCATACGAAGAGTACAAGTGCACCCCAGGGAGAAATACTAGGACGGATAACACCTTTGTCTAGAAGATTTGCTAGCTGTTCTTTCAACTTTTTTCATTTTTGCAGAAGTCATTGTATATGGCGGAATAGAAATGGGAAGGGTATCTGGCAACAAATCAATACAAAAATCTATCTCCCTATCAGGTGGTATTCTTGGGAGATCATCTGAAAAGACTTCTGGAAATTCATTTACCACAGGGACAGATGAAAAGGAAGGACTTTCAGTGTTAGAATCTTTAACCCGAACAAGATGATACAAACAGCCTTTGAAAATACGTCTATGGGCTCTGAGATAAGATATAAATTTCCCTCTAGGTGCTAAAGAATGCCCCTACCATTCTATCACTGGCTCAATCAGGAAAGAGAAAGTAACCTTTTGGGTTCTGCAATCTAGCACGGCATAACATGAATGGAGCCAGTCTATCCCTAGGATAATATCAAAATCAACCATATCCAGGTCTACGAGGTCTGCGATAGTATCCCAGCCATAAACAGTCACCACACAATTTCTATACACCCTCCTAGCCACAACAGAATCTCCTAGCAGAGTGGAAATAGAAAAAAGCTCAGCAATTACATCGGGGTCAAACCCAAAACCAACAGTTACATAAGGGGTCACATAAGACAAGGTAGACCCAAGATCATGCAACACATACACATCCTGAGAGAAAATTTGTAATGTACCAGTAACTATATCTGGTGAGGCCTCTGCCTCCTGGCGGTTGGTCAAGGCATACAACCGGTTGCGACTGCTACCGGCAACTGAAGTGGCAGCCTTTTGAGGCGGTGGTGGTGCGGAAGAATTATCCTGTGACTTGGCTCCTCCAACATTACCTCCAGTAGAAGGGCAATCTCTCTGAAGGTGACCAACTTGGCCGTAGAAATAACAACTTCTCCTCTCGAAGTAACACTTCCCAGGATGATTCTTCCTGTAGATACTATAACAGGGAAAGGATCTAGCAGGCTGCATCACACTTCCCTGTGAACGGATTTTCTACATCCTTCATCTACTATTAGCCTGAGGATAAAAGGGCTGTTGATCACGTAGAGGTCTGGGCGTGGGGGCGCTGGCTACAGGCTGAGCATTACCCCAATTCTTTCTCTTCTACTACTCGTTACCCTAATTTCCAATCTGGTGCTGACTGTGGCTCTAGTCTGCTGTTTTAACTCTCTTTGCCTATCTGTCTTTCTTCCTAGATTCAACAATTTTATTTTTCTTCTCTTCAACTTGCTGCATGTGGACTGACATTCTGGCGAAGTCCATGACCCAAACTAGGTCCTGGCCGTGCTAGACATCCCAAACCATGAAGGCCCAGACGTCCTACTCTATCTGGTAGTCATGCGCAATATTCATATAATAAGAGAAGATGCGGAAATACAATCTGATACAAAACACACGATCATACTCTAAATTCAGTTTAACAATAAGGAATGAAATCCGAAATCAACTAAACAACATCTAGAATAATCTACGAAATCTCTACTACCTGATCAAATGACAACTGTCTGAAAACTGGGACAAGACCCCCAGTAGACCAAAACAAAAGGAATAACATAATCTAATATAATAGGTCTTCTGGAACAAAGAAGGCTCACCATTACACTGATCACTTCTCTCTGGATACCCTACTGCTTAGCCAGATCCCTAGATTGAGCCTCCAAACCTGGAAGGTAGGGGGTCAATACAGATGTACTGGTACACAGAGCAAATCCAAAATAATAATTTATATTCAACATATATGAGAGCAATTTAAAACAGTTCATAAATATGTCATATGGTAAAAATCACATGGGCATTTTTAAAAGACTCTGTAGAATCATTTGAACTCTGTAACACTCTTTGTTTTACTTCTGCGCTAGGTGGTATACCCTACAATTTCATAGCTTTCACCGACTACCTTATCTCGGTTGCCGCCAAGATAGGAATACTAGTGAGGGAAGAGTACACAAGATCACACAGTAGGGTGCCACAACCCTAATCAAGTCATTATATCATGGTTAGGCTCAAGATCATGAAGCAGGGCTCCAAACCATAAGTACCGATTTGGGATGACAAAGTACTAGGTACACAAGATCACATAACAAGGTACCAAGTTCCCGTGTTGGAAAATCATGGTTTCCAGCATAGAGTTATTTGACTCAGGCATTCTTCGGGTAACCACCTAACTCACATCAATCCAGCTTTTAACTCTTTAAAACATAGATTCTCTGAAATCAAACTCTAACTCTGTCATGGCATACATTTATATTGTATCGTCATACCATTGACTTGCAAGTCACATTCTCTAAGCCATTTAGCAAATTATATCTCTGTTCTCAAACCATGGAATTTAGGACCACCATATAAATAATTATTTTCAAGAAACTCATTCTTTAAAACTCATATAAACATATGCAAGGAAACTCTCTTTGTCAACATTTCAAGAATTCAAGGTGGTCATGTCAAAGTTCTCAATTACATGTATTTCTTTCTCTTTAACACAATAACATCATAGTAACATCAGAAACACCCTCTAATTATTTTTAAATCATGTTTCAATTACTATGACATTGAGAAAACTACTTTCAAATCACAAGGCATGTATTTCAACTCTTTTCCAACAAAATCATAATCTTTAATTCAACATACGAGAGGGGTTTCATAATATGTGCTCTCAAACAATCGTCAATCTCAGTTTTCATACATATACATATACTATTCAAGGGGGAAAAACCTATAGGCCAAATCAACAATATCATAAAAATATTTATAATGCATAATTAAAACATAGATTCCAAAAACCCCTTTAAAATTCATGCTTGATAATCTTTAAATTATGATCTAGTGTTTACAAGCCCATGTAGTTTTTAGGATAAACCCCATGTACCTCAAATTAGGAATTTGATAGATGCTTTTTGAAGCCTACGGTTTGGAGATTTTGAATCTTTAATTAATTTCTAAAACCACAGTTGAATCTTGAGGGATCTTGATTCTTAGGTTGAGACCTAAGTGTTTAGTTCTTGAGGGAGTTTGAGAAAGTAACCATATTATGGTCAATTGGGGGGCTTAATTACCTGTATATGGCTGAATAAGGGCGGGAAAAAAATTACTAAAATACCCCTAAGAAAACAAAGAAAGTCCCAGCAGTCCCTCAGTTGACAGGCTGATATGCTGAAGTAAATTGGTCATAATATTTTACTTCAATATTGGATTTGGATGAAATTAGTTTCATTAAAAAGAAGACCCAAAGAGCTTTCATTTGATATATAGTAGCCCTACCAGTTCATTATGCACAGAAAGTTATGATTATTTGAAGTTGATCCTGAAATTGTGGTCTGAAATGCGCCCAGAATGCTGGAGCATTTCAAAAGCATTTCAAACCAGTGTGTTATGCCCCTAAAATGCACCCAAAACGTACTATTTACTTGTTCCATCATGTATCAACAAGAAAATCAAGAAACGGAGGTCGAAAAGGTGATAAAATAATTCTTCAAAGATTACGACCTAAAAATAAGACTTAGTCCCTTTGACACTTAGAGAAATTTTTGAGTTTTTACTCTATAAGCATGCTACTCGAAGCTAATACATGTACGATTTTTGTGGGGTGTTACAAGGACATCATTTCTGCTATCATGGATGTATGAGCCCATTATACCTTTAACAATAGCTCTACTTCATTTCTTATATCAGCATTTGCTAACCTCTTTTCCCGGAGATACTTCTGTACTTCAACAATGTCATGTAGAGCTTCTATAAGAGCCTTTTTGCAGTCCATTATTACTGCTCCTGTCTTTTCATGCGATTGTTTCACAAGAACAAGTGATATAGCTATTTCATGCCACAAAGGACAGGATTTAGTGACCATACATGCATTTGAACGTACTTGTTTTGATACAATAGTACCATCTAATACTATGAGATATCAAGGCATAATCTTTTTTTTTTTGAGAAAAACATATCAACGAATAATTTAACCATCCTCTTTACTTTAGTTTATCTGAATTCATATATTCATATTACAAAGAGATACCTTTACAAAATCAGTAATAGCCCAACAAAAAGAAAGTAAAGATATTAATAAAGTAGAGGAAGTGGGATATCCCATAACATAATAAAGTAGGAACATGTAACGGCCTGAAAATTTGATGAAATATGTGAAATTTATGACTGTTTTACCCCTCCCCGTAGTTACATTATGACATTTATGGGGTGTGGGAGTGACTGACATAATTTTTGATGCATTTTGGTATCATTTATGCAATATTGTGGTTTTTGATGGCTTTGAGAGTCTTATTTTGGACTTATGTGAATGTATTTTAATCCGTGCGATGGATGACCAAACGGACTACGCCAGCAGCTCTGAATTATCAATTTTAGGCTAGGTAGACCTTTGGTTCAGGTCCCGGTGAACCCGATCTCATTTCAACCTACTGATCGGAAAGTTGGAAAATTGGAAATATGAGTGTGGGACCCACATTTGATCGGAACGACCTCGGATGAAAAATCCGACTTCGTCAGCAGATCTAGAATATTAATTTTAGGGATTTAGCATGTTTGGTATGATTTTACGGCTTTTAAATCTCATTTCGACTCTCGATTTAGAAAATTATAATTTTGGGTTTCGAGAGTCAACTTTGTGAAAACAATATTTTTTTGAAAATCTAATATCGCCATCGCGTCTGAAACGTCGAATTTGGTATGTTTGCATAGTTTATTTGTGTATATCAGACTCCGAACGAATCTCCAGCACCCCGTCGAAATCCGTTTCGACTTAAGGAGAAAAAAACCAGCAGTTATATTGCAGATTTTTTGTAATATAAACAACTTTTTCACCCCTTTTTGGCCTATTTTCTTCATTTTTCATCTTGCCTCTTGAGAGTTAAACCCTAAATAGTTTGGGAGCTTAAAAGTGAAGTTTCTGAGAGCTTGGAAAGCTAGATTAACATCTTTTTCTTGATTGTATTATGAATTTAAGGTAAGAATTCATCCACTTTCTTATTAATTTCTTGATAAATTTCTCTAAGCCTAAAAATTTTAGAGCATGGTTTTAAACCCAAATTTCACTTCTTTCACTTGAATAGTATTTTTATCTTATAATTACTAATTTTTCATCAATTTAACTTTCAAAACAACTCCGATTCTTGATTTTAACCCGGATTTCAAAGATTTTATTCGGTATAGCTCAAAAATATTTTTTCTTCAATTTGAACTCTGTTTTTGACTCAATTTAACTTGGATTTTCAGCTGTAGGTTTCTAAAAATATGGGAAACGCGTTTTTAAAGTAAAGTTTCAATTTTACCCTTATTTTTTGGAAACCCATTTTGGGGTCCGTTTGGACCTCGAACCAAAAGTAGTCAATATGGGCGTCGTTGGTTTTGTATTAACACGTAGATTTCATATTTGATATTTTTAGTGGAGTTCGGAATTATTCGTGAAAAGTAAGGCCATGGGGTCAAGTGTAGCAAACCGGTTTCGGCTTCGAGGTAGGTTATGGCTTAACTCTTTAGACTGAGCTGAGTAGTAAATGATGATACAAAATGCATGTTAAGGGCGGGAACTAATCATGAAAAATGTCTATCTATGTGTTGTGCCCGTGTGGGGGCCTATATGTGATGTAATTGTCGAAATTGAGATATTATGTGATATGGTTGACCGTGTGGGGGTCCTATGTGATATTGATAGCCTTGAATATATGTGAATAATTGTATTGTATTTTGTAATGTGGTACCATTGGTTTATTGTGATTATATTTATACTTTATTGACATATGAGACATGTAAAAATTTATGGATGAAATGAAAATAATAAGTGGATATTGGCTCATGTGGTTGTGGGAATGTATCATTGTGGTTGGTTGTGAAAATATATCATGTGATTGGTTGTGGAAATAATCATTGTGATTGGTTATGAGCATTACATCTTCATATCATACTTATTCATGAAACATTGGTACCACCGCGACAACATCTGAGAAACACTAGCAACACCTTTTTAAGAAAATATTGTAACACCTTATAAAACCCTTTCCGAGGGATATGCTGGAAAGGAGATATGAGATATGTGGATTTTATATGGGTTGATGAACCCTCCATGGGTCCTACGTCGGAAAGCTTTAGATCTGTAGGTATATACGGGGATTGTGCGATGATCCCGGAGGTTGTGCGAGGACCTCGTGGATCATCATCATCATCATCATCATCATATACATTGCACTTACTTTATTATGTTTATGTTGTGTTGTATTGCCTCATTGACTTGTCATCTATGTATTTATCTTACCTTCCTTTACTTGTATTTGATGATCTTGTATCTACATATTCTCTCTTGTTCTATTTATATGTGACATAATGCATACTTGTGTTCAATATCTTGGTGTGTTGTTGTAATATATGTTAGATATATTAGAACTATTTGTGCAAGCAGTGTGGGCTACCGTTGTGGGATATTTTTTTATTGCAGGTGACGTGCCCTTAGTGTATATTTTGTATGCTTTATTTACTACTTTGCTTGGTCGTCCTATGATACCTAGTGAGTACAAGTGAAACGTACTCATGCCTACTGTGCCCTTTCGGTGTAGGTCTTAGCTCGAGTGTGCCTCAGCGTGATTGACTCGAGTGATTGTTGGAGCTTCCAAGGTAGCGGTTGGACATTCATGCGTCCGAAGTTCACCTCTATCTTTCTATAGTTGTTATGTCTTTATTAGTATTCGGAGACAGTTATTATTCCTTTGTGGTTATTTTTTTGATGCATTTGACTCTTGGATTGTATTAGTAGTTCTTACACTATTGACACCTGGTTTTGGGCATAATTGACATTTTGGATAATTTCTTTCCATATTGTTATGATTACTTATATGGTTCGGCTTCATTCTAGAAACCTTACCGTGGGATATTTCTGTCTTTTCTTCTTTTCGTATCAGTTTGGGTGATAGGCTTACTAGTCAAGATACGCCGCGACAAGTGCCATCATGACCCTCGATTTTGGGTCCTGACAGAACAACTACCTGGGGAGGCAAGAAACACTAGGTGGTTTCTTTCCATCTACTCAAACCGTGGTTTATAGAGTTACCCAGTATATATGCTGGTGAGGAGGTCGAAGGTATCCTATAGAATAAGTCAAGGTGCGTGTAAGTTACCTCGGATACCATAATTATACAAAGAAAATAAGCGATTTATAAGTACCACGTAGGTAGAGAGAAGAAATTGTCTTAAATTTGAAGTTTCCTTCATCAACAAAATTTGTATGCCATAAAAATCCTGATATGAAAATAATGTTCACCACTTTAAACATTTAATGATCAAAGAAACAATTAAATCCAGTTGCATTTTATAATCAGAACTCGAGTTTCTTAGTTTCATGGTATGTTGTGTCCCGCTTGAGTGAATGTGATGTTCATCTCGCGTCATATTTTAATGACGGAAAAAGGAAATTATTGTTCCGGCTCATTGAACATCTAGCATAGTCAACACACTTTAAAGAAGGATGTGGAGAAACACATGAAAATATTCTATAATGTATTATATTTTTGAATTGACACACTCACCATTTATGTCTTATTTGAAATTGATACAAAGAAAAGAAACTACAAATGTCTAACTTTCAGTTTGTACCAAATGTTAACTCACTCTTGTGCAAATTTTTTCATTTTATTCCAGCTATCAGTTTGTAGCCGTTTGTGCCGTGTTGGTTATTGTTCTTATGTATGATCCATTATCTCCACTATGGTAAGTCGTATAGTTCTTGGTGCTTTAATCTCTCTTTCATTTTGGCATAACTTTTGTCATCTTACACTCATTTTACCACATACATAGTTGATTAGTGCATAATTTTGTTATACTTTATTTTTAATCTTATTGTGTAAGCAAATACTTTCTTTGTAGGAATTAAAAGAAAATCCAAGAAAAACTAAATAACTAAAAGATTTTAGGATCAAATGTCTAATATAAAAAGAAAAAAGACTGATACCCAAATGGATAGAAATCTTTGACGTCGTACTGCTTATGGAGAAATGCCATCTGAACAAAAAGTAGCACTTCTCGAACAACGAAGAGTACAATATGCTGCCAAAAGGAAAACTATCTTGGAAAATCCTACTGCTGCGACTTCTAAGGAGTCATCTTCTTCTTTAGAGCCCTGCAACATCATTCTTCCTCAACATACTCTATACATGAACGATAAACCTATTGCTTCTAGAAATGGTTAGTTAAATCATGTTTCACTTTCATTTTTTCACTACCATTTTTACTCAACTCTTACAAATGTAAAATGTTGCAGGACACACTATAACACAAATAGGTTGCTATAATATTCACCAACTATCCTGCTCTCCTGCTCTTTTAAAAAATATTACAAACTTTAAATTTTGTGCAGCCAAAAGATTTCAATATGAAACTCCAACCTTCTGTTGTAACAATGGTTCTATAAAATAAGCTTCTCATCAACTATCTTTTGCATTAAGACATCTTTATTATGACAATTAGAACATAGAATAATATGTTTGCCTTTACTTCACTTGGAGTAAAGTATGATCAAGAGTTAGCAAGTAGGACTAAAGGTATTTAGACATTTAAGGTGCAAGGACAAATGTACCATTTCTTACCTAGCCTCACTGCTGCAGATGACAAAGAAAAAAATTTACAACTCTATTTCTATGATAATGAGAATGATAAAGTAAATAAAATGGCCTTTTCCTAAAAACTAGACAAATCTCTAATTGAAAACTTGATAGATATTTTAGGAATTAATCCATACTTACAATTTTGAAATCTTTAACATATATTTCAGATTTATCTACATCGTACTTAAATATGCTTCTACCTTGGATCAACAAACATATAACTTACCAAATGTATCACAAGTAGCAGCAACATGGACTAATGAAGAATTAAGCAGTCTTATTTCCACACCACATATTCGTGTTCACACCCATACTAACGATAGACAATTAGTTCACTATTACTATGGTTGTTACGACTCCTTACAATATCCTCTGTTATTTCCATATGGTGAAAATGGATGGCATTGTGGCATACAAAAGATTTACAACCAAATAATTCTTCAAGAAATCGTTCTTCCTGCAAACATGATCAACTTTCAAGTGTCATGAATATAACTTCTATTAATGGATTCCTTATTATTGAAGAGAGAATTTTACAAAAAGAGCGACAAAAAAAGAATATTATTTCCTGCCGTGAATATTATTGTTACAAACTTTAAATTAGAGATAATGAACAAAATCATACTCTACATTCCGAAAAATTATTCCAAAAAATTCAGTAGATCAATGTATAAAACTTGAAACACAAAGATTAGATTTCTTTTTATTCAATCATGATTTATTTTGAACTGAAATATTAGCAGAACTTATTGATCTACAAAGACTAGGAGAAAGAGAAGTTTCAAATATTGGCCAAAAAATATTCTTGCCTGCTAGCTTTATAGGGGGTCTACGATATATGTGATGCAGATACATAGACACCATTGCATCAGTACAACATTTTGGAAAATCGGATATCTTCTTAACAATGACATGTAATCTTTCATGGCCTGAAATAAAACATCTGTTGCTAACGACTGATGAAATACAACATAGACCCGATTTAATAAGTCAAGTATTTAAAGCAAAAGTAGAAGAATTAAAGTCAAATATTGTTAAAACAAAAATATATGGAAAAGTTGCTGCTTATATGTACACTATAGATTTCAAAAAAGAGGTCTTCCACATGCTCATTTCCTTATTATACTTGAGGATGATTATAAGCTATTAACAACAGAGGCTTATAACCAAATCATTTGTACTGAAATTCCTGACACTGACACAAATGAATGTTTACACTCTTTGGTTGTTAAATATATGATGCATGGTCCTTGCGGAACTTTAAATCCTAAAAATTAATGCATGAAAACAAAAGGAACTTGTAAATTTAAATACCCCAAAATCACGCAAATGAAACATCTAAAAGCAAAAACTCATACCCATTTATAGAATACGAGACGCTGAAAAATTTATAAAAGTTAGAACCCAATATCTTGACAATTCATAGGTCGTACCATACAATCCCTATCTATTGAGCAAATTTAACTGCCACATAAATGTTAAAATTTATGCAGATGTTAAATTCATTAAATATATCTATAAATAAATTTGCAAAGGTCATGACAACAGCAGTTTCAACCTCCAAAGTAATGAAGCTAATACAGAAATCGATGAAATAAAAGAATATCGTGCAGGTAGATGGGTATCACTGCCAGAGGCTATGTGGCGTATGTTTTCCTTTCCTATTAGTGAAATGCATCTAACTGTGTATCATCTCCTGGTATATCTTGAAAACAAACAATTCATCTCTTTCAAAATGACTGCAAAATTAAGTTCAATTTTGAACAATCACGGAAATAAAAGAACAATGCTAACATAATTTTTCACAATGAATCAAATAAATAAATATGCCATAGAACTTAATTTACTATACAAAGAATTCCCACAATACTTTGTCTGGTCAATCAACGATAAAATGTGGACACATAGGAAATAAGGTTATGCTATTGGACGTATTATCAATTGTTATCCAACCAAAGAAGAAAGATATTATTTGAGGTTATTACTAATGAATATATGAAGTCCTAAATCATATAAAGAATTAGAACTGTAAATGACATATGTTACACGATATTTAGAGAATCTGCAGAAAAAAAAGGATTGTTAGCTTCCGATAGTGACTTAATTGAATGCCTATCAGAAGCTACTACTTACCAAATGACATATAGTTTACGCCACTTATTTTCCACACTATTAGTCTATTGTAATCCTGCTAATCCAAAAGATTTATGAGAAAAATTTGAAAGACCCATGTCCGAAGATTTTACAGGTACAACAAATATACAAACAACTAACATTCGTTTTATGGTTATGAATCACATAAACACCATATTACATTCAATGGGATGATACAAAAATGAGTTCAAAATCATCAGAAAATTTTATACCTTTCACATTTTCTTACAGAATAACATAAGAGTCTAAAGACATTTATTGTAATGCCCTGATTTTCTAGAATCAGAATGCCACACGGTCCTCATAATCTCGAAGGACCACAAGCTAACCCTTATCTAGTAACTATTGCAATAATTATATAAAAATACTGAATAATGCAGAAACCTGGTAGAAAACTTGCCATACGGTTCAAAACGTATAAAATAATCAATACTAAAAACTGAATACTAATACATCTGCCTGAAAAGTCTTTAACTGTCTGAACTGTGAAGCTGATAGGAAATGTCCCCAACTAACTCCACTTACTAAAAATAAGCTGAATCTAATGCCATAATAAAATAAAGAGCATCCTCAAATGAAGAGGACTCACTGATACGTCTACTACTGCAGACTGAGTTTGGACTGCAAAGTATGCTCTGGATATCGCACTTTTGAACCTATGGTATAAGACACCATAGCGCAAGAGAAAAGTATGCGCCAGTACTTTAAATGTACTGGTATGCTAGATAAGGTAAGGCTAATTCCAAGGGCTTATGCATAAACATAGCTTAACTGAATAAAATGAGAGTACTGAATGAGGACATATGCATGAATGTACAAACCATAACTAAAATCATCATGACTCTGAATACTGATACTCGAATACTGCTTTACTGACATCTGAACTCACTACTAATACTGAGATACTGAATTACTGAATCTTCTGATATTGATAACTGAGTAATAAAGTTGAGATCAGTCCTATCTAGTGGGTGATCTCTGAATCTAATAATAATGGAAATGCTCAACTGAAAACTGAGATCAGTCCTATCTAGTAGGTGATCTCATTATATACTGATAATGAAAGTACTTAGCTGAATCTAAGATCAGTCCTATCTAGCGATGATCTCTGTATATACTAATAATAAATATGATTTGACTTAATCTAAGATCAGTTCTATCTAGCGGGTGATCTCTGAATTTGATGATACTGAAGATTATTAACTAAATCTGAGACCAGTTCTATCTAGGGGTGATCTCTGAGTTTGTTGATAATCATAATGATTGACTGTATCTGACAGTACTTACTCTATTCTACTAAACTGAGTTTCTTTACTGATACTGATTCTGAAATTGAGACTATGGAAAATAGTCTTTTAACAGACATGCCCCTTCTAGCCAAGTTGAGGTCCAACCTATAGCCTCAGTTGAAAGGGTATCAGTATCGTGCCATGGGTAAAGACCTCTCTTGTGGAGTCAGTCCTATCTAATGGGTGACCCCCTGGGATCAGTCCTATATATATATAATATATGAACGGGTGATCCCTGAGTATGTCAGTCCTATCTAGCGGGTGACATCTCATACCTACGTTAGCTACGTAGTTCTGGAACTTAGGGATTGCTCCTAGGGATCTCAGTCCTCTCTAATGGGTGAATCCCCATCCCTAGGTTCGCTCGATGCTAAGTCCTACTAACTGAAAGACTCTGAACTGATTTTTTTTCTTAAACTATACTAGACTGAGCTGAATCTGTTACTGATCATACTGAGTAACTAAGTTAAGCTGAGTTCACTTAATTCTGAAGACTGACAGAATACTTTTGAATCTCGTTATTTGACTAAACGATACTAAGTTCTGAATTGATTACTTGAATGCTACTGAGGTTTGAAACTGAATTCTTGAATACTACTAAGATCTGAGTTGAGTACTGAACTAAAGCTGGAATGCTTATAATACTTAGATTACTGAGATTTCTTAATTTTTGTAACTGTCTGAGAGTACTGAGTTCTGTAACTCACTGAGTTCTAAGAATCGTGGCTTGACTGGGATTACCATGAAAAATGACATGGGCTCTCAACTTGCAGCTAAATTTTCGGGTATAAATATCCCCAAGACTCGATAACATAAAAGTAAAACATAAACATTCTTGAATAATCATGATCATGGATATTCATTCACCATTACAATCATTAAAGCATCTCTTCAAGCACTTGAAAATCATAAACATGTGATAGTATAGGGAGACATGCTATTGGCTCATACTCTATTCAACAAGGTCTTGCAACAAACATTTAACATGCATTGAAGAGCATATAATTGGTGGATTTCATGCTAACATGTCACAATTCATTCATTAAGGCTTTTCAACAAACACGTGGCATGCATAAGCTTTCACACAATTGGGGATTTCTAGTCAACATGCTATAATGGCTCTAATTCCTTCACATAAGCATTTTATCAAACATATGGGGAGCATGTTTTGGTTATTGAACAATTTCTACACTCAATTGACATAAGCACATCACTTAACATACAACTTGAAGAGGGTTTATCATGAACATCGTACAATTCATCACATATTAGAATCAACTCTTGAGATTTTATAAACAAAACATGAATTTAACTCAATGATAACATAAACTTTAATTTCAATTCACATGAATCATGAAAACTAATAAATATACGATCTTTGAATTTAGAAAAAGGAGTCTTGAACTTCTTGGATGGAAGGAACCCAAGAGTCAACATCTAACATACCTTGCTATGTAATTCTTGAAAGATTCACGGTGAAATCTTGATGATTTGGGTCTTGGATTAGAAACCCTAGGTCTTGTGCTTGAAGAAAATTGAGAGAAACCAACAATATTTGGGTGTAAATATGCTGAATCTCGTATTAAAGAGTATATATATAGAGGTTGGGAAAAAACCATTTTTGCCCATGGAATTAAAATTCGAAACTGAAAAAATTTTTAATTTTACATGCTAGCGCGACGTACCATAATTGCGCCAGCTTACTGGAAATTGGACAATAGGAAAACTGAGCCTTGGGGCGACGCGGTGGAAATTGCGTTGCCACCTTGGTTGCAAACTAGAAAGACACAGCGATGCGGTGGAATCATGGAGGCTTACTAAAATTTGACAATTGCCATTTTGGCTGGCTCCGCGACGTGCTAAAGTGCCTGGTGACACACTGTCTCACTAAAATAGCTCTAACTCTTCGCCCGAGTATTGGATTTGGGCGAATTTGGTATCAACGGAAAGATTATTCAATTCTCCCACTTTGAAAGTTACTTCTCAATCTTTTAAGGCCGGAATTACACTTCACTTATAAGCTCTAAGGCTTAGATTACGAAAGAACTTTGCGGGGTCTTACATTTATTTAGAAAGAAACATAGTTGTAACTGAAGAAGATTTACTGCTATATAAGAAACTAAATAAAAAACAACGTGCTGCTTACAATGTAATTCTTAATAAAATATTCTCAAATGAACCGGGAGTTTTTTGTATTGATGAACCAGGAGAAATTGGAAAAACTTTTTTATACCGAGCTTTACTAACTACTGTAATATCCAAGGGACTTATTCTTTTAGCTACAATAACTTCTGGTGCTGCATCTTCTATTCTTCTAGGAGGACGAACTGCTCACTCGCGCTTTAAACTTCCTATCAACATAGGCAAAAACTAAAACTGTAATATAAGTAAACAAAGTTCACTTACTATTTTAATTTAAGATACCAAGTTAATAGTATGGGATGAAGTATCAATGACAACGAAAAAACTTGTAGATAATTTTGATTTATTACTAAGAGATCTTATGAGTATAAATATACCTTTTGGTTGAAAAGTTATCATTTTTTGAGGTGATTTTAGACAAACATTGCCAGTTGTAAAAAGTGGAGTGAAAGAAAATTTCATTCGTGAAAGTTTATTGAACTCAAATATCTAAAATTATCTACAAAGGTTTCAGCTGATAGAAAATATGCGTGCACAAGAAGATCCTACATTCTATGAATATTTACTTAGAATTGGTGATGGAAAAGAACAAGTTAATGATCGTAACAAAATTGAGATTCCAGAATCCTTTATTATTTCTTTTACAAATGAGAAAGAATCATTAAACAATTTATTCAGAAGTATTTACCCCAACTTAAACATGAACATGATTGATACATCTAATATAACATCACGTGTTATCTTAACAACTAAAAATGATTATGTAAATAAAATTAACCAAATGTTCATAGATCAATTACTTGGTACTGCTGTGACATTTGTTGGTATTGATGAAACTATAGAGCTAAAAGACCAAATCGAGTTTAAAGATTTCTTACATACTTTGAATCCTACAGGACTACCTCCTTATAAGTTAGTTCTAAAGAAAAACTGCCCAGTTATATTACTACGTAATTTAAATCCTTCAGAAGGTTTATGTAATGGTACTCGGTTAATTTGTCTTGATTTAAAAACTCATATTATAAGTGCTAAGATTGCAAATGGAGATTTCAAAGGCAAACATGTTTTCATTCCCCGCATACCTTTATTATCACCACAAAAGGAAAAAGTACCAATTCAATTCAAGAGAACACAATTTTCCATTCGATTATGTTTTGCTATGACTATAAACAAAGCTCAAGTTCAAACACTAGATTTTGTTGGAATTTATTTACGTGAACCTGTATTTTCACATGGCCAACTTTATGTTGCTTTATCAAGAGTAAAAAGTTCAAACTGCATAAAAATAATAATACGACCAGCAACAGAAGATAATCCCGATGATCATTTTTCTTACAATATAGTATATAATGAAATCATTAACAAGGCATTCTCTTAAAAATATTTTTCACTGCCGAATTAGGGGTAAGATTTGCATACGCTCTACCCTCTCAAACCTCGGTTATGGAACACCTTTACTGTTGTTCTATTAAAATTACTGCGGCCGTGTACTATACCATGTACTCTAATTCAAATAAAAATACTTGTACAATTAGTTACATGGGAAGAATTACATTAGATAATTACATAAAGGACAGGAAAATAAAAGAGAAATTACACCGTCTACCAACTTCAATAATTGTTATTTCAAGTTCAAAGATTAGTCCTCTTTTGAATGCTATGCTTTATTTTCCTTGTTACTTTCTATGTTCTCTTAGTTATCCTATCTCTGTTGCATTATTTTTCTAGGCTAACTGGAAATAATAACTTGAGCTGCAATGAGCATATCTTCTCCAAGTTGCCTTAATTTTGGTATTTGTGGTTTCGTATTTTATGATTTGACAATATTATGTTATTTTCTTATATTGTTGAACTTTGTTTGATCTTATAACCTATAATCAATCAGTAATAATTCATTTATATTTTTTTTTTTGAAAAGGAGGGGGTATTTAGAAGTTAACTTGCACTCTGGGTTGTTAAATAATTAGGTTTCAAATGGAACGACAGTTGTTCGAATTCTAATTCTAGCCTGTTGTTTCTCTTTAGGTTTATCACACTTAACAGGAAAGTTCAATATAGTTAGATCACTAGAAAAAGATCTTCTTTTTTATATTGACAAAGATAATATGCATGAACAATCCATCTAAGGCTATAGTTTGTACCATAGGTTGGTAACTGGTAAAAGTCACCTTTGAAAGTTTCTTGAGCAGTTGCCTGTTCAAGTTCATTGATTATTTATAGTTATATTAGGCTAAAAGTGGGTGTGTTACATTGAAATTTAGCTGGGCGGAATAAGAATTGAGTTAAATGAAAAGATGAGTTATAGTCCAACCTGTTGAAGTTAATGTGTGGTTCAAATAGATGAGTTATAGTCCAACCTGTTAATGTTTATGTGTTGTTCAAAAAGATGAGGTATAGTCCAACCCTTTGAAGGTTTATGTGTTGAAGTTTATGTGTGGTTCAACCTTTGAACATTGTAATGTTGGTTCTTGACAAACCAGTGCTCAAGCTTTTTCCTGGTTCTGCCTCAATGGGCTCTGTTATTTAGTAGTCCCTGATATAACTCTCTAAACTAATATTCATGAAAACTGAGAATATAAAGAGATAATATATCCTTGTGAAGTATTAGTTAGAAAAATCAATCATCTTGGTTATTTACCAGCATTGAATCTCATTTCTCCTTGTAAATTAAGAGGATAAACATTAGTTGAATGCAACACTGTACTGTCCTTTAAGATGCAAACTGATAGTTTTTTGTCCTTTTCAGTCACAGCTTTAAGATACTAAGGCACCTTCCAGAGATACTGAAGGATCAATTTTGAGATCGATGGCTTACATTCATGAACAACTTTGAATTGGTGAAAACTACTTCTTTTGTTATTCTTTTCATAAGAGGTAGAAAACATCAATTAATTTATTTGAGATATGAAAGGTTACTTGAATAAACTCCAATGGATTGGCCTTCTCTCTATGGTATTTCTCTTGATCAACCCCAATAAGTAAATCAGTTACACCAAAATAAATCTGAACTGATATTCTTATAAAGGATTTATTTCCATGACTTGACACATGGAAACAACCTTACCAATTATGTCAAGACACCCCTTCTTAACTTTTGTGCACCAACAGTATAAAAGAATTACCAAGTTAAAATTACATTCAGTGTAGAAATTATTTATATTGTCAATATATATAAGCCAAGTCATTTGACCAATTCAATAAAATAAAAACTCCTATTAAGTTAAGTCCACATCCTCAATAAAAAAGACCATGTGCCAAGTTTTTCTAGGAGCAGCATCTCCGGTGATCTTAGTGTTGAGAAGGCATCTGCCAGTATAAGGCTTCTTTGGATTAAAGATTATCTTTGGATTAACTAAATTTCTTATCTTTCTATAAAAATATAATTTTGCTATAGTCAAAACTATAGTGTTACTGTATTGTTCTGCTGACTGAGGTTGCTTAGGAAGCTCAAGTTGTCTGTATTTGCAAGATTTTTTCTTTTTGTCTTTATTTGTGCCCACGTTTCAACCTGTTTGTTTGGTTTTGACTTGAAATGAAGTTTAAGAATATAAATATACTTTTGAATCTTGTGGTGATAGATTAAAGATATTTATTGTGTTATTTGCAGACTTAAATAATTTATCATAATTTTCCTTCATGAGCTAGCATTTTGACTAAATGACATGTGTTGGCAGTGGTTTACAGCTGCCTTTATACTACACATGGCCCTAAGATCCAGGATCAATCTGATAACAATCGACACTCCTGATTGAACATGTAAAGTACAGATTGTCGACATCAGTCGAGAGAGAAAAAGCCCTGAGAAGAAAATCCTATTCCAAAATATCCTTTTAGAAGGTGAAGAGGTACTCCCACCTATATAGGGCTGCTATATACTATCGTATGCATAGTTATTAGATGTTTGACTCCATCTTACCAAAGATTTCAAATATACAGGGCCAACAAATTAGGGTTGCTGTGTATTGAGATGACATTGCATTTTATGCTGATAAGTTAGTTCTCCTCAACACCTACCTGATCTCGGCTACACGGGTAAAGGAATCGCCAAAATCATATGCTCGGCCAATATATACATATTATTGGATACTTGATAAGGAAACAATAGTTCAACATATCAACCTTAATGATGAGATTGAGAAGCCCTTACCACCGCCGACTAAGCTGAATCTCACGCCTTTAGCCAATGTTGCTCAGCTGACACCCACTCCCTCTGCAAAAATTGGTATATTACTTTTGCCAAATATTGTATGACTGAAATTTATATGCCTGCATAGATAGATACTAAATATATCTTCCTATTTCTTACTACTAGATATTCTAGGAGTTGTTATCCCTTGTGGCCCTGAGAAATATGCAGGTCGCACTCAAAATAAGTGTTGAGAGATCACCACAGCTGATGATCAGTGAGTATACCTTTTACATGAGATAGTAAAAATTCTACTTTATAGTACTTGCACTTTTATAATAGATTCCAAAACAAATGGTAATTACTTTTGCTACTTTTAGAAACACTCAGTTTCTCCTCACCTTATGGGGTGACTTCAGTGAAATTAAAGGGCTTGAACTGCAAGATAAAATAGAAAAAGAAGAATACCCGGTCATCCTCGGAAGAAACATAGGAATTTCTTCTTATAAAGGTATAACCACATTAAAATATTCCCAAAAAAGACTTATATGAACCACAACATTATGCGATTGTTTTGCACATGCAGGTTTATCATTGCAAACCAAATTCAACACAATATTACGCATTGATCCTTCTTATCCACAGGCATTAGAACTTCTTGGCTGGTATGAAATTCTCACATTTCTTCTCAACTACTAACCTACCCTTAGAGAGTACAAATGCTAACTTATTCAGTCTGCTGATAGGGTCAAATCAAACAAAAGCATCATTTCAGGTTGGGCATCGACTGCGCTTTCAAGCTGTATATCAGGCAGTTTCTCCGTGTCATCCACCTCTCTTATTGTTGTTTCTGACTCTCACAAACTAACCTCTATTATAGAAATAACCTCATAAACTTCTATAAGTTACAAAGTTATCTAGACCTGATTAGTATACTCAAGGAAAAGACTAAACATATACAAACTTTTGTTCTCCTTGATAGGATGGAATTTTCAATGTTGAGGCGGAAATGTAAATATCAGATGAGTTCCAAAAGTTCTGTGTGCTAGAGTGCCCAGGTTGCAATAAAAAAACACAAAAAAACAAGAAGCCATTTGATTGTCCAAAGTGTGTACGGAAGATGACATTAGTGCCTCAGTATTATATTATTGACATATTGATGTTACGGTTTTTGACGTAACATTTTAGGGCTTTTTCTTAGGATAATTGTGTGTTTTCAAGCAACGATTATCGTATTTAACATGGTGTTTTAGTGTTTTCAGGATAAGAACTGATTATGAAGAATAACTTCAATAAACTAGAAAAAACAAAGGAATAATGATCAGCGACGGCCAGTCGACCTTGCGATGAACTGTCAGCCTAAACGTCACCAGGAAATAGAATGCAGAACCACTGGAAGTCATGTGACGAACCGGGCAACGTACCATCGGTATTGCGATGAACCATCACCCTACCCATTGCCCAGAAGCAGAACACAGACTCACTGGAGCACCAATGATGGTCCAGGCGATGGACCATCGGTATTACGATGAACCGTCGCCCTACCCATCACCCAGAAGCAGAACATAGACTCACTGGAGCTCCAACGATGGTCTAGGAAATGGGACATCACCTCAGCGATGAACTTTCGCTCAACCCATCGAGCATGAAATGGTAACTCCAAGTTTGAATTTTAAAATCCTAGTTCTGGAAATATATAAATACTAAGATTAGGGTTTATTCCACATATTTGGATCTTAATTTGATACTTTGTCCTTCATTGAGAATTGTGTAGCTCTTTTCATTTAGATATGAAGCTAGAAGTTGAGATTTCATTATTATATTTTCTATTGAAGATTGAAGAACAATAATTGTGACTTTTGTAAGTAAATTCTGAACTAATTTATGAATATTACAAGGGTTTCTTCTCTTTATATGATGGAAATGTGTGGCTAAGCTCCCATAACTAGGGTAATGGGAGCCTTGATGTGAAAAGCTAATTTGGGATGTGAATCTAGCAGATTCCCAAGATTAATTGATATAACATAAATTCTTCTTCACTTTAATGACTTTTATTGGTTGCAAACTTGAAGGGTGAGCCCAAGGACATAATTTGTTCGAATAGAAAAGTATTTGTTGGGAAAAGCAAGAGTTTACACACATCTAAAGGCTTTAACCTTTGGAGATTGAGTAGATGCCTTAACCTGACCAACCCATATGAGAACATAGTTGAATAAATAGTATGTTCCTTAAGTTTGAAATAATTATGAGATAAGTTACTCATTTTAGGTTGAGAAACTAGTGGGTAAACCATAGAACTCATCTAATCTTGCTATTAAAATTGTTTATTGGGAATCCAAAATAGTTCACAACCCTAGCTGCTTAAGTATCTTTGTAACCATAACTCTGGTTTGATTTCTCTTATTGAATTACTACTTGCAATACAATCGATATTTGGTTTATTCTCTTTGACAAGCATTTAAATACAAATTTGCAAATCAAATCCCTCTTTATTCTTGAGCCTTCGATCAATAGTCTAATAACAACCACAATACTTAGTGAACACAGTATTTCCTGTGGGATTCAACACCTAACCCAGTTGGCTTCTATATTTGATAGTGACCACTTACTCTCTCGTAAGAGAGGTATAATTTAGGCGTATCAAATTTTAGCGCAGTTGCCGAGGAATGTGGTTGTCAATTAAGTTCATGTGTGTTAATCGACCTTTGGTCAAGTTTTCCAAAATTTACTTTTATTTATTGTTTTTGTTCTGTACAGGGGAGTTATTAAGTATTTCAAGTACAAGGAGATCGGGTGCACCATTATTACCAATACATTCGGAACCACAATTAATTAGAAGAATGTTAGACCCTCAAGATGCTGAAAGACTAGCCGCCTGGCTAGAGCTCAACTAAATTAGCAGAATGATAGCCATCAGGCATGTCATCCTAATCCTGATGATGATGATTTAGGGGATGATGAATTGTTATATCCTATTAACCCAAGGCGTGTAGAGAATGTGGCTGCACCAGCGAATCAAAATGTGAACAAAAATTGCCTCTTTAGGGCAAGGCACGAGCGTCAACTAGTGCAGTTTAATCTAAACGAAGACGAAGATGGAATGGATGGAGTAGTTGCAATTGGAGATATCATTCCTCTACCTCTAACACCAGGCGCTAAATTTAATATTACTAGTATGATAATTCAACTCCTTCATCTTAAGGGGTTGTTCGGTGGTCTTCCTGGAGATGATCCAAACATATATTTGGTGAATTTTGTCACTATTTGCAAGTCTTTTATAATCCAGGAGTGGGTCAGAATGCTATATGCCTACGTTTGGTTCCGTTGTCTCTGTCTGGGGAGGCGACACTATGTCTAACCAAACTAACTCCCGACTCCATAACCAACTAGAGGCAGTTGAAAGAGGCTTTCCTAGAAAGGTTCTTTCCACCCTCCAGAAGGGTACAGTTGAGGGATGAAATTAGTAACTTCCGATAATTTGCCACTGAAGTGCTTTATGAGACCTGGGGGAGGTTTAAAAAGAAGCTGATGCAATGCCCGAACCATAACATAATGGATATTCATCTGATGGAGACTCTTTATTAGGCTTTGAACTCTATTATGAATCCAGTCTTGGATAATGCTATAGGAGGGTCATTTGTTAACCTTACATTTCCAGAGGCCTCGAAGATGCTTCATCGGATAACCAAACAGAGTAGAGCTTAGTATACCAAGGATTCTGTTGTTGCAAGCCCTATTGTGTCTAGTAGTATAATTGTAGAGCAATGCAAGAAGGAGGATGAACGTGACCAGGATATGGCATATTTAAAGACACAGATGGATTTGCTGACTAAGCATCTATTGTCTGGAAAAATGAAGAAGGTGAAAGCTGTTGCATCCCAGGGAAGATCTGATTCTGATTCAAAAGAAAAGATGAACTATCTAAACAATCAGGGGGGTTTTGAGGCAATAGCCAAGGAAATCAAGGTCGAAACTATTACAACAAAGCTGGTTACAAGGATAGAGATCAAAGGAATTGGAAGAGGAAAAATAATAGGAGTGGAATATATATACCTCTTGGAAGCAGAGATAATGTTGCAACTAGCTCTGGTAAAATGCCCATGGAGGACATTATGGAGAAATTATTAAAGGGAGTTGAGACTATAAACTCTTGGGTGACTACTATGAAGAGTGATTTATCTTCCATGAGTCAGTTGGTAAGCTCATACTCTAATTCTATCAAACAATTAGAGCAACAAATGAGCTAACTCTCGGGAGCATTGAATCAGAGGAAGAGCAAAACTTTGCCAAGTGATACAGTTCAGAATCCTCAAAATGATGCTCCTACATGGCAATTACCACACAGAGTGGTAAGGTTTTACCAGGCCCATCTATGGGCAAAGCTGTGTTTGTAGAGGATATTAAGCATGAAGAAACTTATCCAGTGAAGTCTGAGAATTGGATAAAGTTATTGATAATACATACACCATCCAACCGTTAGCAGGTTGATGAGTTGGAGAAGAGTAAGGGAAAAGAGACCGAAGTGGTGGTTACTACACTCCCAAAACCACCTCCTCTATTTCTCCATCGGTTGAAAAAGAAGGCAGATGACACAAAGTTTGGCAAGTTTATAGCTATACTTAAGCAGTTGCCAATCAACTTGCCATTGGTGGAGGCATTGGAGAAAATTCCCAGGTAATGTCGTTGGTACAGAAGAAGGAAGATTCGGGAGCATTTACTATCCCGTGCACTATTGGGCCTCTTGATTTCGCAAAAGCTCTATGTGATTTGGAACCAGTATAAACTTGATGCCGCTTACTCTGTATAAAAAACTGGGTTTGGGGGATCCTGCTCTCACGAACATGAGATTAGTTATGGCAAACAGGTTATGAAGCGGCCTATGGGGATTCTATATGATGTATTAGTTATGGTGGCTAATTTCATATTTCTAGCTGATTTTGTCATTCTCAATTGCGAGGTGGACTTCGAGGTGCCCATTATCTTGGGTAGACCTTTCCTCTCAACCGAGAGTGTGCTTATTGATTTTAAGGCAAATGAGCTACTATTCAGGCTGAATGATAAAGTAGTCTGGTTTGATGTATGCTAGTCCATGAAACAACATAAAGATATGAGCATATTTTCTATTGTGGATGTGTATTATGAAGAGGAACAGGAAGTACCTATAAAGAAAAAATTTACTATGGAGACTTTAGCTGCCGTATTAATGAATTTTAATCAAAACAGTATTGAAGATTATGAGGAGAATGTATGTGCCCTGATAGGCATGGGGTCTTATTCTTATCCACCGAAGAAGCTAGATTTGGACTTGAAAATTGTCCAAGCCATCTATTGAAGAGCCACCTATTTTGGAGCTAAAAAAGTTGCCCGGTCATTATTGTGGCTTGCTTAGGTGAACAACAGATGAAAGCCTTTATCTCTATTCTTAAGAGATATAAGAGGGCTATTGGTTGGAAGATTACAGACATTATCGGTATTCCTCCTGGTATATACACACATAAAATCCAGCTAGAGAAGGATTGCATCCCAACTATTGAGCATCAGCGTCATCTAAACCCACCTATGCAAGAGGTACTGAAAAAAGAAATCATCAAATGGATAGATACATGAGTGGTATATCCTATCTCAGATAGTAAGTGGGTAAGTCCTATTCAGTGAGTACCCAAGAAAGGGGGGCATGACAATTGTGGCTAATTAAAAGAATGAGTTGATCTCACTCAGGCCCATTACTAGGTAGAGGGTGTGTATGGATTACTAAAAACTCAACTCGTGGACATTGAAGGACCACTTCCCCATGCCTTTCATAGATCAGATGCTTGATCGGCTAGTAGGAAGAGGTTGGTACTCTTTCATAGATGGGTATTCTGGTTACAACCAGATTTCTATTACTCCTAAAGATCAGGAGAAAATGATATTCACGTGCCCATATGGCACATTTGCTTTCAAGAGGATGCTTTTTGGGTTGCGTAATGCACCTGCCACTTTTCAGCGGTGCATGATATCGATATTCTTTGATATGGTTAAAGACACCTTAGAGGTTTTTATGGATGATTTATCGGTTGTCAGTGATTCTTTTGAGCTCTGCTTGCTAAATCTGAGTAGGGCCTTCCTGCGGTGTGAGAAGTTCAATCTTGTGCTTAATTGGGAGAAATGCCACTTTATGGTGAAGGAGGGCATTGTTCTCGGACACATAATTTCAGCAAAGGGGATTTAAGTTGATCGAGCTAAAGTTGAGGTTATAGAGAAGCTTCTACCTCTTATTTTAGTAAAGGGGGTGCGTAGTTTTCTTGGTCATGTTGGCTTCTATAAGAGATTTATAAAGGACTTCTCGAAGATTGCAAACCCCCTTTGCAAACATTTGGAGAAGGAAGTCAAATTCTCCTTTGATGATGATTTATTGAAGGCATTTGAATACCTTAAAAGAAAGCTGGTTAATGCTCCTATTGTTGTTGCATCGGATTGGTCAAAACCTTTTAAGATCATGTGTGATTCAAATGGTGTTGCCCTTGGAGCTGTGCTGGGAAAAAAGAGAGATAAATTGTTTCATCCAATCTATTATGCCTGCAAAATGCTGAATGGATCTCAAATGAATTACGCCATCATAGAACAGGAACTTTTTGTAGTAGTCTATGACTTTGAGAGGTTTCGGGCTTATTTGCTAGGAATTAAGGTAGTGGTCCACACTGACCACGCAGCCTTGAGATATTTGATGACAAAAAAGGATGCAAAACCAAGGTTGATCAGATGGGTGCTGCTACTTCAATAATTTGACTTTGAAGTGAAAGATAGAAAGGATTGCAAAAACAAAGTTGTGGATCATCTGTCCAGGCTAAAAAGTGAACAAGCAGTTAGAGATGAATTTGAGATCAATGATTTATTTCCAGATGAGGAAATCTTGTTGATGTTATGGAGAAAATACCTTGGTATGTTGATTTCACAAATTATGTGGTGAGTAAGGTGATACCAAAGAATCTTTCCTTTCATCAAAGGAAAAAGTTTCTCTATGATGTGACCCATTACTTCTGGGATGAGCCGTATCTTTTTCAGCGATGTGTGGATGGTATTATTAGACGATGCATCCCAGAAGTAGAAATGTTAAGTATACTTGAAGCGAGTCATGCTTCCCCAGTTAGAGGTCACCATACAATTTATCGGACTGCAAGGAAAGTGATTCAGAGTGGCTACTATTGGCCCTCTTTATTCAAAGATGCCTACGAGTTCGTGAAGAGGGTGTGAACAATGCCAAATTTAAGGATCCATCTCAAAGCACCATGAGATGCCAATGTCTAAAATGTTGGAGGTAGAATTATTTGATATTTAGGGCATTGATTTCATGGGGACCTTCGTGAGCTCATTTGGGATGAAGTACATATTAGTGGCCGTTGACTACGTGTCAAAATGGGTTGAGGCAGTAGCTCTAGTAGATAATGAAGGGAAAAAAGTTATTGCATTCTTAAGGAAAAACATCTTCTCTTGCTTTGGGGTGCCACATATCATTACCAACGATGGAGGATCTCACTTTTGCAACAAAATGTTTAGAGATACCTTAGTAAAATATGGAGTTAAGAAGCATAAAGTGGATACACCATACCACCCACAAACCAGTGGGCAGGTAGAAATCTATAATCAGGAAATCAAAGCTATCCTTGCCAAGACTGTAAATACTAGGAGGAAGGATTGGTCTAGGAAGCTGGATGATGCCTTATGGTCATATCGAACAGCTTTCAAGACACCTATTAGCATGTCGCCATACCAATTGGTTTATGGCAAGGCGTGTCATTTGCCGGTTGAGCTATAACATAAAGTGTTGTGGGCACTAAAGTTACTTAACTTTAATTGGAATGAGGCAGTGAATGTGAGACTGGGGCAGCTGAATGAGATGGAAGAGTTCCATCTTGGAGCTTATGATCGGGCTGATCCATACAAGGAAAGAATGAAGAAGTACCACGACCGCAGGATTAAAAAGTGTGATTTCCAGAGAGGTGACTTGGTGCTTCTTTTCAACTCCAGACTCAAACTGTTCCCAAGTAAGCTCAAATCTTAATGGTTCGGCCCATTTAAAGTGAGTCAAGTCTACTCATCTGGAGTAGTGGAACTTGAAAATGAAGACGGAAGTGTCTTCAAGGTAAATGGGCAGCTTATGAAACTCTATATCAGTCCAATAGACTTGATAAGGAGTATTGATAATGTCTATCTCAATGAAGTCTGAGTAATTGAGATAACTGAGTCGTGCTGCGACATCAAAAGGTGCTAGTGGGAGGTAACCCACGGTGTGTTGTTGTATAGCATGAGTTGAATTTATTTTGGTGTTTTTTATGTTGTTTTGTACAAGTTGAAGGGTTTGTGTAAGTGTGCAGGTCTGACAGTGTAGGAAAATAAAAGCTGAGAAAGTTTGGGGTGACTAATGGGTAACCCGACGGACCATCATGGTAACCATCACAACAAAGTCCAGAAACCAAATTACTGGAAAAGTAGCGATGGGTTTAACGATGGACCGTTGCTTCAACCATCGCCAGTATGTCTCTAGGTAGGTTCACTGGAAAAGGACAACGGGATTGATCGATGGAACATCGTACATTCGAAGAACCGTCGCTTGAACCGTCGCATGAAACCCTATTTCAGTGGGTCAGGTCGAATTAATTTAAATAGCCAAAATTTTCATTCTTATCTGATTCAAATGGGTTTAAATGATAATTTGAAATGGTAAAGTAACTCCTCAACACACCTGAGCCCTTTTATTCTCTCTTATAACTTTGCATCTCCCCACTCCTAGCTATTTAAAGTTCATCTCTCTTTTTTTTGTTCATCACAAGCCTGCTAAGTTATTTTAACTAAAACAAATAATCATCTATTGTTCAGAGTTCATTATGCAAAGTTTGAGAAGCAACCCAATACTGCAATAACAAGGTATGAATTTCCTTTCACTCCGTATTTTCTTCAACATGATGGGCAATAACATAGGTGAATACAATTAAGTGAACCAATTCTCTTCTACTTTTGGTAATGTGTGGTAATGATTTGAGTTGAAACCTAGCATACACTATCCCGGGGGAATTTTGAGTAACCCATGGACCAAAAATGGCAAAATATGGTGATGCACTATCGATAATTACACCATAAAAATTGTCCTTAAATAAAGTGTATGCAAGGTGTTCAACAAAATGCCAAAATGAGGCTTGAATTTAAATACAAATGATGGCTTGAGCGATAGACAGTCGTACACCCGATGATCCATCATTTGAATCCGTCGTAACTTTCTCAGAAATGTGATTACTGGAATGGCCCCGACGGTTGGGGTCGATGGATCATCGCAGACCCGACGGATCGTCGCCTTATCCGTTGCTGGTTAGAAAATTTTCTTTCTTCTGATTTGAGTTTGCAAACTGATAAATGTTGCACTTTCAGGTACTATCGCTAATAAATTACCACCAACTAGGGGCAGGGGTAGAGGCCAAAGCGCCAGGCAAGGGCCATTCTAAAGTTTGAATGCACCAGCTCGCAACACCCAGCGTAATAGTTAGGTGATTTCTTCATCCTCCTGCTGCTTTCACCCTCCTCTTCAGACTAGGAGGATGAAGAAATCACCTGACGATAAAAAAGGAAGGATGAAGAAATCACTTGATACCAGTCGAGGAAGGGGTTGAAGTATTTAACCCTATCAAAATAAAGGCTCCAGAACAAGAGGACCCAAATATGGTTTAGCGCAATGACCTGTAATTGTGGGAGGGTATCAGATGGTAAGTCGAGGGGGATCAAGAGCATTTCTATAAAGGCTTCACACCAACAGACATGTTGGATGCAAAGAGACCTATTTTTGAGAAGTATCAAATTGCGACAACAACCTTGCATGAGTACCCAGAACTTGAGCACCGATTCAACGAATATGAGTTGGTATGGATGAGCAGGCCACTTGAATCCTATCAATTGAACTTGGTACATGAGTTTTTTGCAAATTACTTGGCATTGTTGGAGAAGAACCATCCCCCAGGCGCGTCAGCAGCTGACATGAATAAGCTGGATACAGTTTCTGTTCGTGGAGTGGATATAGATATCTCAAAGCACACATTGAACAAATTCTTGTTCGAGCCTGAATACCAGATACTGGGTGAAATCCCAAAATTAGAACATTAACTGTTCACAGCAAAGACACAAAGGCCATGGCTGGCCAGAGTATTGACAGATAAAAGAGACCCTGCGTGGTTGCACAACCCATGCAAATGAATCTCTAAGTCGTCCCTAAGCTTTAAGGCCAAGTTCTGGTGGGTAATTGTGAGACTGAGGCTAATGCTGACAGGAGGTGACGACCGCTTTGAGATCAATAGAGCTATAATCATTGCTGCATTGATTGATGAATTAATAGCAGATTTTGATTGCCTTTTTGCTGATGAGTTATTCTTCCAACCTCATAAGACCACAACTGTGTTTGTTTTTCCATGTCTTATCACTGAGTTATGTAAGCAAGCAAATGTTCCTTTGATTAGTGGACTTGATAATGAGGTTCGGTTAGTGCATAGGCAGGATATTGAAAAGACAAGGGATGACTCAAAGTTTGATATGCGATTGAACATGGCCCCAGCTCAACAAAATTAGTCGGTGCCAATTCTTGAATCATCTGAGGTTCCTTCAGGTATGCCATTGCTTCTTGCTATGTACATGCCTCCTACCACCTCTGTAGGTTCAGCTTCGATGTCTATGGGTAGGACTACAAATTTTGCATCAGTTCTATCCCAATATTCAGAATACAGGTTGAGCCAAAAAAACTTTACAAAGGTAGTTCGAGCACAAAAAAGGGTTGAAAAACAGTTATCTATATGGGGGGCAGATTTCAAACCCTTTGTTGAAAGAATAGTAGAGGAAGCAATACGTTCTTTCAGGAACATCCAACTAAGAATGGACAACATAGAAGAGTGAATCAATAAAAAGTTAGATGTTATGTGCATTCTGGATTTTGCAAAATTGATTAAGGAGGTTAGAAAAATCTGGGTATATTTAGACAGGATGAAACAGCAGCCACAACAGGCCATATTTGATCTACTTTAGGTTGTAAGTGATGAAGACAAAGGTCTTGTTAATTTAATAAGGTGACCGATCAAAGATAAAGGTAAGAAGGTAGCGGAGACCGATGAAAAAGCTGTATAGAAAGCTATTAAAAGAAAGAGACTTGAAGCTATGTCACCAGAGGAGCAAGAGCAACATAAGATAAGGAAAGAAAGAAAAAATCAAGGAAAGATGAGGAGAGAAGAAGAAAAAGAGCAGAGAGCAAAGCAGCTGGAGTGTCTACCAGTTCTGCCCTAGTTAGGAGGCAAGCTGTAGATCCATCTAGAGATGTTGTACCTCCAATTCCGGAAGAAGATATTGTGAGCACTCCCACCACCATAGGGGTCAACATTGCACCTGGTGAGGAAACTACAACCTCACTACACTTCATAGATGCCTCAAATAAATAAGAGACACTACGAGTATTTTCCCTCTTTTGTACTTAAATTATATGCATAGAGGACAAAACATTATTTTCTGTGGGGGTGGGATGTGCTTGTACTATAGGGGGTTGTGTTGCTGATATTCTTAACCCTACCATGTTCTAACTAGGAGAATCGGCATGTCTAGGCTTAATTTCAGATTTGCATTTTCAATATTTTTAAGTCTTGTTATGTTGCTGATGTTGGTCCATAAAATAAAAGTGTTGTTTTTGTTAATATCTTGTTGTAAATATGGATGATAAATGATGTTGGCATCAATCTATGACTATTTCCATTTGACTTTTTACTTTTGTCTCCTAGGATATGTTATCAACTGTTAGTGAATTCGTAGTTGGCATTAATCTATAAATTTCCATGACATGCGATGCACTTCATAAGAATAGTAGAATGAGTATGACTCAGTTTCCACTGTGTGTGTGAGTATTTTGTATTAGTTCTTACATAGTATAGTACCTAGAACTTGCCTGGTTCAATTGATGTTATTCTGTAGTTGATAGGATGAGAAGGGATAGCAGGCCACCTTGTGCTTACTCCACTTAGCCAAAAATTAAACCCACCAAAAATAATTTTCCATGTTTGAACCTTTCTTTGAGCCTTTGTAAATCTTACTTCATCACCAAGTATTCTAGTTAACTCTCTTTCAGCTGTTGAATCCTAGCTCTGGCCCTGGCATTGTAATGGGCAATATGTACCTAAACTTAGGCAAAACACTTAAGTTGAGGGTGGATATTGTGGGGCTATTAACTGCTTAATGGAGAGTTAGTCTAGAATTTGAATTAGAGCATTTGGCCCTGGTATTGTTAAGACAATGTGCATCTTGACTTATGGCATCAACCTAAGTTGAGGGTGGATGATGTTTGTTTGTATATATAAAAAAAAGGGGCAAAAGGTGTTTGCTGTGGTAAAGCTTAAATTAATGAAAAAAGGGTAAGTAAGCTAGCAAAGTAATGGCCTTGGTAAGAAGAATTTGAAGGCAAAGAGAGTTAAAGCCTAGTTCTTAGTCACTTTTACCCAAAATTCCTTCATGAACTAGTTGGATACCTCATTACTAACCTAGAAAAGACCTGCTTAATCTTGGAACTCAGCTATAAGGGGTAGCATTGGATAATAAAGGCAAGCCTATGGGTACATGTACTATGTTAGTAACTTCTTTGCTGAGTGAGAGAGTTTTGATTTGTATACACAAAATATTCTGAGTGGTGGATCTTCTTGACTGTGAGGGCAACCTGAGTTACACTTAGTTTGGCTAATTTCTGTAGATTCTTGTATCCATGTTTGTGTAGATGAATTGAATTGGAAACAATGTCGGTTATGGACTCTGACATGTTAAACCATATGATTCAGATGACAAGTGAATGGTTGTGTGAAAACTTGTTCTGCAGCAAATACCTGTCATTATATTATTCATATTTGTAATTTGGTGCTGAGTTGCTTAAGGAAAAGCAATTTCCTTAAGTTGAGGGTGTTGATGTTACGGCTTTTTATGTAACACTTTTGGCCTTTTTCTTATGATAATTGTGTGTTTTCAAGCAACGATTATCGTATTTATGTAATACCCCAAAAAATCCAAACCAATATTAGCAACATATTTCAATCTCATGCATAGTATATCATGGTTATTTTATAGTTTTATGTGTAAGTTAGATGTATATTAAGGCTTCAAATAACTCCCATCTATCAGACGAATTAAAACATTCCTTACCGATTGAATTCTTGGAAAGGATATTGCCATAGTTAACTTCAAATAAGAATATCTCTCTTTATACTATGATTTTTTGAGTTCATAACCCACCAACAGATAGATAATTGAATTATCTTTCCAATGATACCAATTACGCCAAAATCTAATATCGGAGGAAAAGGTTATACCCATTTTACTCCAGCATGTCAGCCTGGAAATTGAGTGACGATCTGTCTGACGGCTTATCACATTTCTGAAGACCTGTCTGACGGCTTATCACATTTCTGAAGATTTATCAGCCATGTCATCAAGATTAGACAGCAACCCATCAATTCCAGCTCCTAGGTGACGAACTGGGCTGACAGGCCATCATAGATCTGACGGCTTATCAGCCTTGGTCGTCAGCTGATAATTTCAGCAACTAGGAAGTAAGTTCGTAGGGATATTTTGGTATTTTTACCTCACCCTAAACCTTACCCCATGACATAAAACACCAAAAACACGTAATTAGTTATTGGTATTTAGTTCCAAAAGCTCTTAACCTTCTTTGTTCCCAAGAACAAACTTAGGGTTTCTTCTCAATTAACTTCAGGACCCCATTACACTCTCCATAAGATATTCAAGAATTAAGACTCCCAATCTAAGAACATTCAATAAAGGTCAATTTTCTTTCAAGATTCAATCACTAAGGTATGCGTAGTGTTCATTCATCTATTACTTTCATCCATGAAGTCCAAGAACCCTCTTTTAAATTCTATATTATGTTGTTTATGTGGTGAATGGATTATGTTCATGTTTTTGATGTTGAATGATTTCCAAGTGGGAATTTTTATGTGTTTTTATGAATATATGATATCATATGAGTAGGAAACATGTAAGTTTGGTTGTTCACGGTGAATAATTTGTTGATTACACCTATGCCTAAGTTATGCATGTAAGGTGTTTCATAAAGTGCCTAAAAGACTAAAAGTCATGTATTATAGTTTAATTGTGACCTAAATGACAAATGCATGCTACACCCTTATGAAAATAATGACTTCTATGATATTGTTATACATCATGATTGTTGATGGAATGTTCATGAAACTAGATTGATGGACTTATGGCATGTTATTATGTGCATTCCCTTTCATGTATAAGACTTTGAGAACTATGTGTAGTATGAAGTCCCCAACTTATGGTATTTTGAATTATGAATATTGGTCATGTGTTCAAGAAGAGCAAAGTCATGTTTTGTCAGTTTACTTTCATCGAGTCCTAGGGGTACTTGTACCTGACAATTTAGCTATGTGCCTAGAGCCATGTCACATTTCACAATACTCTCCGTCAAGCCATGATCCATAGAACTCAGTTAACCATATGACTTAAGAAATCTCAGTAGTTCAGTAATATCAGTAATTTCAGTATTCCAAGTAAAATCTCAGTAACTACAGTACTCTCAGTCAGTCCTTAGACATCAGTACATTCCGTCAGTCAACGAAACTCAGTAAACTCAGTTTAGCTCCACTTAACAATATCACTATTATTAGTTCAGCTCAATTAATCAGTTCAGTGTCTTTCAGATGGGAGTAGGATTCAGCACCGAGCGAGCCTAGGGATAGGGACTCACCCACTAGAAAGGATTGAGATCCCTAGAAGTAATCCCTAAGCTCCAGAAATATGTAGCCAGTGTAGGTATGAGATGTCACCCATTAGATAGGACTGACATACTCAGGGATCACCCGTTAGCATATTTAAATGTATAGGACTGATCCTAGGGGTCACCCACTAGATTAGGACTGACTTAACAATAGTTGTCTTTACCAGTGGTGCGGTACTGAAACCCTTCAAACTGGGGTTACAGGTTGAACCCCAGACTAGCTAGAAAGGAGCATGTCGGTTAGATGAATACATCCCACAGTTTCAGTTACAGATTCAGGACTGCTAGATACAGTCAATCCCTATCATTATCAATAGACTCCAGGATCACCCACTAGATAGGACTAACTTCAACTATGGTCAATCAGTATCAGTATTATCAGATTTAGAGATCACCCACTAGGTAGGACTGATCTCAGACTAAGTTAAATCATCTTTATTATCATTATACTCAGAGATCACCAGCTAGATAGGACTGATCTTATATTCAGTTACTCCATACAGAATGGAACTCAGATAGTTCTATCTGAACTTAGACTGTTAGATATAGTCGCTCAGTATCAGTTACATCAGTTATGCTGATCATTAAGTAATATCAGTTATATCCTCATTAGTACCTGAAAAGCATGCTAATCACATAGGTCAGCTCACTTAACTAAAAATGGACTAAAAGTGCAAGAAGTATGTATTTTATCCTCAAAACTTAGCTAAAACATGGGCAAATTATGGTGCTTAGACGTATAAATACGCCCAACATCATGTATTAATATTTGATTATAGAGAATGACAAGTTAGGGTTATGTCCACCTTGTAGCTTTTACTTCTCTATCAACTATGAGTATTAAGGATTTATACATGCATGCACTTACAGAGAGATGTATTCGAATTCTAAATCCAAGTGTTTCTCAACCATCAAGGATTAATTCACTTTAGTTCTCTCGAATCCAAAGTGTACAACCTATCATACGAACTCTCCAAATCATCAATCCTATTAAGGCATTAACATGTAAAATAGAGGTTGAAAACCCTATTTTCTTGTCACTACTCTCTTTTCCAAACATTAACTTTTCTATCGAACAAGTTATTGCTATAATGGCACATTCTCTATGTTTGCACCCACGAGAATTCAATTATAACAAAGAGGGTAATGATATAAGTGAGTCAACACATCATAAATTCAAAAACCCATAGCAATAAAGAGTATACTACAAGGTTTCAATAACCCTAACAAATAAGCTTAGCTACTCATGAACCAAAAGGAAATAACCATAAGAATTTTCATCATACCCAAGACTAGAAGATGATCTTAGTGACCACAAATTAGAGAAAGCAAGAGGAGAAAATGTTTTTCTCCCTCTCCCCCTAAGCTAAGCCGCCTTTTTCTTCATTCAAAAATAAAATCGATACTCACTAAAAATTCAACCATAAGGCTTTTAATAACATCCTTCTCTAATAAATTGCTACTGAGTCCTCAACTATTTAAAAATATTGAGTTTGCCCGAGAAAAAGTTACTATTTATCACATTCAGTCCAAAAGTTGTTTTTCTTTTATGTGAAATTTTCTCTGCTATCCACAGGTCCCCAAAGTGCTGTGATCTTCCTCATTAGTACCTGAAAAGCATGCTAATCACATAGGTCAGCTCACTTAACTAAAAATAGACTAAAAGTGCAAGAATTATGTATTTTATCCTCAAACTTAGCTAAAACATGGGTAAGTTATGGTGCTTAGACGTATAGATACGCCCAACATCAGGCGCTAGGATTTGAGGCCCAGGGTAGTGAGAACATGAGTCTTACCTATCCGCTTTGCGAAGACAGTGGTCGGAATCACCTAGGTGCATGTAGGGTAGGCAGTGGTGTATGCTTTGGGTGAGGCAAGCCAAGCCACAGGATGCGAGAGTGTAAAGTTCTAGCATAGAGGGGTAAAGATTTACGTCAGCAGGGCACCAAGAGTGGTCAGTGTCAAAATAGACTTTATGCACTCTAGACCTGTCATGATCCATAAAGTTTCCCTGACCTAGATTCGGGTACGTTACAAGTCTTTTATGTTCTTGGTATGTATTGTTAGATATCTTTCTCTCTTTAAACTTATGTTTCAGCATGAGTTAGTTAGCAAAGTCAGCAAGTCAGTTTAGCAATCAAGCAGTCAGATTGGTATAGTTTGTTTTCTCATCCTTGCATCTATTCATGCTATCCGAAGTCTCAGGAAATGTAACTATTCCAAGATAGAACCTCCTAGTAATTGCAAGTTCAGTTCAGTTTATGCATCATGTATTAGTTTCAGACTCCTGAGGTTCAGTTATAATCTAGTTCGTAGATTTCTAGTGCATTACCCCAGTATCTTAGCAAGGTGAGCGTTCTTAGAGGGACATAGTGTCCCAAGGGGGAGATACCCCATAAACCCTTAACGCTCTCATGTCTTAACTTATTTAGTTTCTCTTCACATAACGAATCCAGTTTAGAGTATAGGGTACTCATAAGTTGAACCTTAAAATCCCAACCTCAGTTGTTAGCCATGTATTCAAAAGCTCCGTTTAGTTTATATGTCCCGTATCAAACTCAGTTATGTTGTTATGTAACTGCTCATGCATGTTTAGTAAACAATCTCAAGCTCATTAGCATTCCCGTGTAGGGTAATAGTTCTCTTTAAACTTATTCAGTTCCTTGTTCAGGATTACATCATAAACTTGATATCAAGTACCATTACATATTCAGTCATGCATATATGTGCCAGTTCAGTTATATAATCATGCATTATATATGCATTATCATTCTGAGAACTTCAGTTATCTAAAACCTCAGCCATGCATTCACGAATCAGTTACAGATGCATCAGATATGCATGTTCAGTATGATATAGTCAGTTTATCAATCATGCCAGTCATGAGATCATGTTTTAGTTATTCATGTTCAGTTCATGTTCGTTCTATCATTCCTCCCCTCTCAGTCAGTCTCATTCAAAAACGAATGTTTCCAAGGAGGAGATATTGTAATACCCCAAAAAATCTAAACCAATATTAGTGCCATGTTTCAATCTCATGCATAGTACATCATGGTTATTTTATAGTTTTATGAGTAAGTTAGATATATATATATATATATATTAAGGCTTTAAATAACTCCCAGCTATCAGACGAATCAAAACGTTTCTTACCATTGAATTCTTGGGAAGGATATTACCATAGTCAACTTCAAATGAAAACATCTCTAGTTATACTATGAATTTTTGAGATCATGACACACCAATAGATAGATAATTGAATTATATTTCCACAATACCAATTTCACCAAAATCCAATATCGGAGTAAAAAGTTATACCCATTTTACTCCAGCATGTCAGCCTGAAAACTGAGTGACGACTTGTCTGATGGCTTATCACATTTCTGACGACCTATCTAATGGCTTATCACATTTCTGATGAATTATCAGCCATGTCATCAAGCTTATACAGCAACCCATCAATTCCAGCTCCTAGGTGACGACCTGGGCTGACGGGCTATCACAGATCTGATGGCTTATCAGCCTTGGTCATCAGCTGATAATTTAAGCAACGAGGAAGTAAGTTCGTTAGGGTATTTTGGTATTTTTCCCTCACCCTAAACCTTACCCCATGACATAAAACACCAAAAACACGTAATTAGCTATTGGTATTTAGTTCCAAAAGCTCTTAACCCTCTTTGTTCCCAAGAACAAACTTAGGGTTTCTTCTCAATTAACTTCAAGACCCCATCACACTCTCCACAAGATATTCAAGAATTAAGACTCCCAATCCAAGAACATTCAAGAAATTCGAATTTTCTTTCAAGATTCAATCATTAAGGTATGTGTAGTGTTCATTCATGGATTCCTTTCTCCATGAAGTCCAAGAACCCTCTTTTAAATTCTATATTATGTTGTTTATGTGGTGAATGGATTATATTCATGTTTTTTATGTTGAATGATTCCCAAGTGGGAATCTTTATGTGTTTTTATGAATATATGATATCATATGAGTAGGAAACATGTAAGTTTGGTTGTTCACGATGAATAATTTGTTGATTACACCTTTGCCTAAGTTGTGCAGTAAGGTGTTTGATAAAGTGCATAAAAGACTAGAAGTCATGTATTATAGTTTAATTGTGACCTAAATGACAAATGCATGCTACACCCTTATGAAAAATAATGACTTCTATGATATTGTTATGCATCATGATTGTTGATGGATTGTTCATGAAACTAGATTGATGGACTTATGGCATGTTGTTATCTGCATTCCCTTCCATGTATAAGACTTTGAGAACTATGTGTAGTATGAAATCCCCAACTTATGGTATTTTGAATTATGAATATTGGTCATGTATTTAAGAAGAGCAAAGTCATGTTTTGTCAGTTCCTTTCCATCGAGTCCTGGGGGTACTTGTACCCGACAATTTAGTTGTATGCCTAGAGCCATGTCATGTTTCACGATACTCTCAGTCAAGCCATGATCCATAGAACTCAGTCAATCATGTGACTCAGGAAATCTCAAAAATCTCAGTAGTTCAGTAATCTCAGTGATTTCAGTATTCCAAGTAAAATCATAGTAACTATAGTACTCTCAGTCATTCCTTAGACATCAGTACATTTCGTCAGTTAACAAAACTCAGTAAACTCAGTTTAGCTCCGCTAAACAATAACACTAGTATCAGTTCAGCTAATCAGTTTAGCTCAATTAATTAGTTCAGTGTCTTTCAGATGGGAGTAGGATTCAACACCGAGTGAGCCTAGGGATGGGGACTCACCCGCTAGATAGGACTGAGATCCCTAGAAGCAATCCCTAAGTTCTAGTACTACATAGTCAGCGTAGGTACGAGATGTCACCTATTAGATAAGACTGACATACTCAGGGATTACCCGTTAGCACATTTAAATGTATAGGACTGATCTCAGGGGTCACCCGCTAGATTAGGACTGACTCCACAACAGTTGTCTTTACCAGTGGCGCAGTACTGACACCCTTCCAACTGGGGTTACAGGTTAGACCCCAGACTAGCTAGAAAGGGGCATGTCAGTTAGATGAATACATCCCACAATTTTAGTTACAGATTCAAGACTGTCAGATATAGTCAATCCCTATCATTATCAATAGACTCCAGGATTACCCCCTAGATAGGACTGACCTCAACTATGGTCAATCAGTATCAGTATTATTAGATTTAGAGATTACCCGCTAGGTAGGACTAATCTCAGACTAAGTCAAATCATCTTTATTATCATTATACTCAGAGATCACTCGCTATATAGGACTGATCTCAGATTCAGTTACTCCATACAGAACAGAACTCAAATAGTTCCATCAAAACTTAGACTATTAGATACAGTTGCTCAGTATCAGTTACACCAATTATTCCGATCATCACAGTCATATTAGTTATAGGAGTCATCATAACTCATGTTATCTGTATTCAGTTTCAAGATTGTTAGACACAGTCAATCAGATCAGTTCTTCATAATTCAAACTGTCAGAAATAATCGTTTATCTATTAAGTAATGTAGTATCAGTTCTTCACTTAGTAGTGACTTACCTATTAATATCAGTGAACTCAGTCATTCAGTATCCCAGTATTAGTAAACACATGTTGTTAGTATTCAGACTAAGTAGTCAGTATCACTACGAGTTCAGTTATAGTTACTTATGCATGTATGTATTATCACGTTCATATTAGTCAGCATTGCTTATGCATATAAACCCTTTGCATTTAGCCTACCTCACTCATATACTTAGCACATTCAGTTGTACTGACGCATTCGCGCTATGGTATTTTATTTTACTACATGGTTCAGAGGCATGAGTTCCATAACAGAAGTAGCATTGTAGATTTCAGCAGTCAGAGTTAACAACGAGTCCTCATTATTTGAGGTCATGATTACTACTTTATTACTTTAGTATTTCAGTTTGGCTTTCAGTAGTCGGGAGTTAGTTGGAGATATGTTCCTTCCACTCCCTACTTCAGACAGTTAGAGGCTTTCAAACTAAATTACAGACTAGATTCAGACTTCAGTATTTCAATTTTGTTTTGGTATTGTGATACCACTTTATTCAGACATTGTTATTATTCAGATTACATTCAATATTGAACCTTATGGCCTTTCAGTTCATGTTTCTGCATTTATATACATATATTATGCAGTGTAAAGGTACATCTATCAGTCATGGGTTAGCTTGTGGTCCTTTGGGGTATGAGCACCGTGTAGCATTTCGGTTCATAAAATTGAGGCGTTACTATTTAACATGGTATTTTAGTGTTTCAAGATAAGAACTAAGTATGAAGAATAACTTGGATAAACTGGACAAAACAAAGGAATAATGATCAGCGACGGCTCAAGCAATGGCCAGTCGACCTTGCAACAAACCGTCAGCCTAAACCATTGCCAGAAAATAGAATGCAGGACTACTGGAAGTTATGCGATGGACCAGGCGACGTACCATCGGTATTACGATGAACCGTCGCCCTATCCATCACTCCAAAAACAGAACATAGACTCACTGGAGCTCTAATAATGGTCCAAATGATGGACCATCGGTGTTGCAATGAACTATCGCCCTACCTGTCGCCCAGAAGCAGAACATAGACTCACTGGAGCTCCAGCGACAGTCTAGGCGATGGATCGTCGCTCCACCCATCGAGCATGAAGTGGCAACTTCGAGTTTGGATTTTAAAATCTCAGTTTTGTAAACATATAAATACTAAGTATTAGGGTTTATTCCACATCTTTGGACATTAGTTTGATAATTTCTCCTCCATTGAGAACTATGTAGCTCTTTTCATTGAGATCTAAAGCTAGAAGTTGAGATTTCATTACTATATTTTTTATTGAAGATTGAAGGACAACAATTGTGACTTTTGTAAGTAAATTCTGAATTAATTTATGAATATTACAAGGGTTGCTTCTCTTTCTCTAATGGAAATATGTGGCTAAACTCCCATAATTAGGGTTATGGGAGCCTTGATGTGAAAAGATGATTTGGGTTGTGAATCTAGCAGATTCCCATGATTAATTGATATTGCATAAATTCTTCTTCACTTTATTGACTTTTCTTGGTTGCAAACTTGAAGAGTGAGCCCAAGAACATCACTTGTTCGAATAGAAAAGTGTTTGTTGGGAATAGAAAGATTTTACACACATCTAGAGGCTTTAACCTTTGGAGATAGGGTAGATTCCTTAACCAGACCAACCCATGTGAGAACTTAGTTGAATAAATAGTATGTTCCTTAAGTTTAAAAGAATTAAGGGATAATTTACTCATTTTAGGTTGAGAAACTAGTGGGTAAACCATAGAACTCATCTAACCTTGCAATTAAAATTGTTTATTGGGAATCCAAAATAGTTCACAACCCTAGTTGCTTAAGTATCTTGGTAACCATAACTCTAATTTGATTTCTCTTATTGAATTAATACTTGCAATACAATCGATATTTGGTTTATTCTCTGTGATAAGCATTTAAATACAAATTGGCAAATCAAATCCCCCTTTATTCTGGAGCCATCTATCAACAGTCTAATAATAATCACAACACTTAGTGAACATAGTATTCCTTGTGGGATTCAACACCCAACCTAGTTGGGTTCTATATTTGACAGCGATCGTTTACTCTCTCATAAGAGAGGAGTAATTTAGGTGTATCACATATACATAAATTGTACTTCTCCAAAACACAACATATACTCAAGCATTTCAAGTACTAATTCACCATGGTTATAGTTGTACGTTCCAAATTGATCTTACGAATGCGACTGGCTCGACCACAGCATTGATTTCTGCTGCACTTTATGAAAAAATCCTCTCTATGATAGCAGAGGATATATTCGACACAACATATGTCAAGGTCAGGATTTATTTATGATTTATTTATGTCTACCTTCAATTTTCTTGAATCAACCTTGTCCCCGACACATGCTTCATCTCTTACAACTGACTCTTATTTATAACTGCAGCTCCTTCATCTTGACCATATACATCAAATATTGTCCAACAAATTATTTTATATTTAGTTGAAGAAGTCTTCTTGGGTAAGAGCTAATATTACTCGTACAAGCCTAACAATTGTATCGTTCACAGAAAAAGAGCAGGTGTTGCCGTTGACTATTAACCAGAGAATTGTTAAGAAGGTCATGCAACTTTCCACGAACGAGCAGGAAATGGAACCAACAATATTTTAATCTGGATTTTCAAGTGCAGCACTAGCACTTGAACCGCTCACACCAGCAAAAAAAACTAAGAGGTTAGCAAACTTAAATTTTCAATAAAAAAATTGCATCTATTCTGCTAGAAACTTCAAAACGCAGGACATGCATATATTGACTTTACATAAACATCGAATGTAACTATAAATTATAAAGTCTAAAACAACTATGAATACAATCATACATCAAAATTCTGGTTTGAGAGCATATGAAAATTAGTATTTCCTTAACCCTCTCTCATGTTCTTCTCGCTCTGACTTCTCTTCTCCCTCAACACACACTATCAAATTCTTTAATAATTACGAATTTATCAAATTGCTATTCCCTAAATCAATGAGCTAATCAGTTCAAACTATAGATCATATTGAATGCTGCATTCTCATTCCCAATTCAAGTATCTTAGTGATGACCTGATTACTGGGAGTTGAGACTGCACCATTTTGATTTAAATCAGCATTCCTGGTTGTTGTTAGCTGTTATACTTCATTCTATTACTGACTTGAGATTTTTTTTCTACGATATTGAATCAAATTGTCCTTTCATTACTTTAAAATACTTCAACCCTTTTTAGACTAAACCAGCATAACTATATGCCGTGAGGACTCCTGTAAAGGTCACCGCATCCAGTTGAGAACCTTCATTTTGTATTCTCAATTTCCTTTTCCTTTCTATTATCTACTGAATCAAGAGAGGAAGAAGAATCCCCAAGAGAAGATGTTTTTCTCTGAATTTCCAATTCTTTTTTCTTGTTGATAGTCGATAAATACATACTGCACTTGTGGGCAGACTGCAACTTGCTTTGCCAAATCATCAACCAACTCCTTAAATGTTTCGCCTCTCCCACCAAACACGGTTTCACAATTATCTTCAATTAGGACAATAATACAAAAGTCATGAATGTACGAACCAATCCTCCCCTCAGCAACAAGTTGTCTAGACTTTTTATCAGCAGTTGAAAGACCCTTCTTTTGGAGGTATTCCTATACTTTCTCAAGATCCCCTCCATCTTCAGACAGGGATTTCTTATAAACCATCATCCCATCTCTAGTTTCTTCTCACAACTGCTTGACTAAAGTGGTTGAAACTGCTACTTCGGAGGCCTACATTCAATTAGAACAGAAGTAGACGGTAAGACATAAGAGAATATATGAGTTTTGGGGTTGAAAATAGCTTAGGATAAAATATCGGCATAGAGTTTCATAGTGAGATGAGAAAGACTGACAAATAGCTATTCTAGATTAGCTCTTCCATAATGTTGTTGGAACCAGATTTCATTTGAAAAAAAATAAAGTAAAATGTGTAATTAGATTTAGAAGATTGTATAAGCAGCATTTGAGTCTAAACATAGCAGAATGCTAAAACTATCATTTATAATGAGAAGTTTGCTAACAATAATTAAGAAACTGAAAAGATGACATTATAATCTGATTCATAAAAAAGATGTATTTGACATATCATGGAATTCTTTACTACCACATTTGTGCTTGTTCATCATTGAAGAAACATAACTTATTGCTACCACATTTGTGCTTGTATTATCAAAGTGAGAGTTTTTATTGAGGGGTTCAGAAGTAAACATATGAACTACCCAAATGGGAGTTCAACATCCACTTTATATACATAAAAAGTATTTTTAACCACGTAAATAAAAAACAACTGAAGATAATGCAGACAAGAATATAGTTCTTTATATCTGATTATGAACTTAACTTCATTTTGATATGCTCGCAGGAACTATAGTCCTCTTTTTTGGTAACTTTTGTGCACTAGAATAGGATGGGATTTATTTTTGGGCTCCGAATCGCTATGTTTTGACTCAATATGAAGCACGTTCAGCAACTTTAAAAGCCATCACACTGCTATCGGGAACAAAAAATGCTGCTTCCATTTAAGTTTCACCACTTACTTTTTAAATCATGATTGTTAAGTTGGAGTTCAAATTAAGATATTTATTTTAGCAATGTAACGACTAATTTTCTTGGGAACCAATTCTTTCATAAAATCTGCTACATCTAGAGAAATTTAGCTTCATCATGCCTGTTCACTATATCTATTATGTGACTATTCTTTTTGTAACTGTTATGCTTTGTGCCAGTATTCATCTGTGGTTGGTAGTGATGGTAGTGGTGGTAGTGATATGATATGACTATTCTCCCATCCTACTGTTGCACGTTTGGAATATGATCGTGTGGTACCTGAAAATACAAGGACTGTAATCTTTTTGGGTTGTATTGTAATTACTACTAGAACAATGGTCTGAAGCAATTTGACCACCGCCGTCGCCGCCACCGCCGCTGCAGCCACTACGAGTGCTACCACTACCACTAGTACTGCTCTACTACCACTACTACTGCTGCTACTACCACTATAACTACCATTACTACTGCTGCTACTACCACTACAACTACTACTACCGCTACCACTACCACTACCACTACCACTACCACCACCACCACTGCTACCCTTGGTAGTCATTTAATAAGGAACAAAAAGATATTTATAAAAAATTATTATCATGTATAATTCAATTACAAAAGTCTAAATAAAAATATTATTAAAATAATACATGAGGACAAAACTAATAAATAAAAGAAAAAAGCAATATGCATGTGTAACCTTTTTATTGCACTATAAAAATAACGACAAAATTAATAAATATAAGAAAAAAATAATATGCATGTGTAACCATTTTATTTCATCATAAAATTACCAAAATACCCTTGATTATAAAAAATAGGTAATTTAATAAGGAATAAACAGATATTTATAAAAAAGTACAACCATGTATAATTCAATTACAAAGGTCTAAATAAAAATATTATTAAAATAATACATGAGAACAAAACTAATAAATATAAGAAAAAAATAATATGCATGTCATGCTTGTGTAACTATTTTATTACACCATAAAATTATGAGAAAATACATAATTACCTCTCTGATCTTGTTCGAGATTTGCAAAAAGACACCTAAACTTTAACTTCGACCTATTACCCCACGATTATTCTTTATTCCATTTCAAACACACCATTTTGACCCTCTGCGTGTATACACGCGTCACTGGTGTGTGAAAGGGATCGAATTTAACTTTTTGACCAATTAAAAGTTGCCACGTGTAAAATAATTGATATATAATTTATATTCTTTTTTAAAAAAATAATATTTATTTATTTTTTAAAATTATCCCTACCCCCTCTCCGCACCCTAACCCACCCACCCTTTCTTCTTCAACACAAAATCACCATTAAAGTTCCTCCATTGAAGCTGTTTTTTTAAAATCATTCATTAAAGCTCCATTTTACAATTAAATCATATCAATTAACTACCCATCATTTCTTCTTCAACACAATGTCTTCTTCAACACCATTAAAGTTCTTCAACACAATGTCACCATTAAAACTCCTCATTGAAGCTTTTTAAAAAAAAAATCATATCAGTAAAGCTCCATTTTCAGTTAAATCATATCATTTAACTATCTTTAAAACTCAATTCAATCATAAAACTATTTTATGAAGTAATTTGAACAAAAAAAACTGGACGAAAATGCTGACGGAGTGGGGGAGCTTGGGGGGTTAGGGGAGATGCTGATGGAGTGGGGGTGTTGGATGGGGGGTGGGGGTACTGAATGAGGGTGGGGGTAGAGGGAAGCTACTAGACGTGGAGACTAGGGGAGTTGTTGAATGGGGTGGGGTGGGGGAAGAGGGGGTGGGGTGGGGTGTTAAATTAAATTTAAAAAAAATTATTAAAAAATATGAAATTAAACGTATTTAACACGTGGCAGCACCGTATTGTTGCATCTGTTCACTCTCTTTATTGTGACTGAGATTCAAAATGGTGTGTTTACAACGAAATAAAGAAGAAACGTGGGTAATAGGTCGAAGTGAAAGTTTAGGTGTCTTTTTGCAAAACTCGGCCAACATCAGGGGATAATTATGTATTTACTCAAAAATTAACGAAAAACCCTTGGTAATTATTTAATAAGGAACAAAAAGATATTTATAAAAAAATACTACCATGTATAATTCAATTACAAAGGTCTAAATAAAAATATTATTAAAATAATACTTGAGGAAAAAACTAATAAATATAAGAAAAAAATAATATGCTTATATAACCATTTTATTGCACCATAAAAATGATGATAAACTATTAAATTACTATTACAACTTTATATAAGTAAAGGTTGAGGTGACTACGAAAGTCATTTCGGTAATTTTAATCACCCCAACCTTCACTTACATATAGTAGTAAAATGAAAAAAAATTTAATTAATTCTCTTTTTTAATTTTACAAATTGACAAATAATTTGGAACAACTATTTTAATAATGTAGACAACTAATCTATATCTATATCTATAATTTTATAATATATTAAAAATGTAAAGCTAGATTTGAACTTTTTTATCCTTCTTTAAAACACTTTGCTTTAGACAAAACTGTCTTTTCACTATTTTATTCAATTTATTATTTAGTTATTTTTTATTATGCTAACTAGACTCCTAAAATATGTAGGACTCCTAAAATATATGGAAAGAGAATCAATTAATATTTTTCTTTATACTGGTCAATTACAAAAATATTCCTAAAATAGGACTCTATTAAGAAAATACTTCTATTAATATTGAGATGAATGTTACACTAGAGAAGAAACCAATTTACCTATTGGGAGAATATGATTAATGTTCATCTAACTTGATTTGGTTGCACGTCTAGATCAGTGGATGATTAATTTTTTAACCCTCAACTTTTTCACTGTTTTTGTCGACATAATAGAATTCAACGCAACATGCGCGCGTGTATGTATGTATGTGTATATATATATATCCTCTTTGTTTTCATTCAAGTCATTCTTTAGAGTCAAAATTTTCGCTTAGACAAGAATTATTTTCATCAAAATCAAAGTTTTGTGATCACTATTATATTATTTTATTGTAGTTTACAGGTCATAGATGAATGTCGGTTGACTTAAAGGTATTTTTTATATAAATGTTAGGTTTAATTATATTACTTTGATGTTTTTACTATTGTATTGTTTTATTTTAATTTACAAGTTGTAGCTGAATGTTGGTCAACTTTGAGAAATTTTTTTTAGGTAAAAATTAGGTTTAATTGTATTGTCTTAATATCTTTATTAGTTTATTATTTTGTAGTAGTTTACAGGTCCTAGATGAATATCGATCGGCTTTGAGGAATTTTTATGTGTAAAGTTTAAATTTAATTGTATTATTTTGATATCTCTTTTATCATATTGTTTTATTGTAGTTTGCAGGTGGTAGATAAGTGTTGGTCGATTTTGAAGAATTTTTTTTAGGTAAAGTTTAAGTTTAATTGTACTGCTTTGATCTCTCTGATTTGAGAAATTTTTTTGTATAAAGATTAGGTATACTTATATTATTTTGATATCTCTATTATCGTATATTTTTGTTAATTATAGTTAACAAGTGGTAGATGAGCATCAGACGTTTTGAGGAAATTTTTACATAAAGGTTAGATTTAATTGTATCGTTTGATGTCTCCATTATCGTATTATTTTATTGCAGTTTACAGGTGGTAGATGAATGTCAACCGACTTTGAGAATTTTTGTCGGTAAAGTTTAGGTTTAATTAAATAAATTCTCCATCTTTACATATTCAAAAGATGTTGAATTTAATTATTGTATTCATCTTTATTATTTAAATAAATTTTCTATTTAGTGTAACGTTTGAACTCATTAAAGTGAGGTACACGCGCGAGGCGCGTACACTTAAACTAATATGACAAAAACTTTGGATTCAAATTCTTATATATATATATATATATATATAGATAGATAGATAGATAGATAGATAGATAGATAGATAGATAGATAGATAGATAGATAGATAGATAGATAGAGAGAGAGAGAGAGAGAGAGAGAGAGAGAGAGAGAGAGAGAATCGCTTATGTTAATTAGAGAGTGCTTTACTCCGAATACTAAATATCGAGCGATAACTTTAAAAAAAAAATTAAACATATCGAAAGCCAAAGACAAATTTTTGGGTAAGGAGTAGGTTGGAGGGTGACAACTACAAGAGGACATGACCTTTTGTGCATGAAAGGATCATTATTATTCAATAACGAGCTTAATTGATGCTTAGTAAATTTGTATTTTACGATTATATCAAAATCAAACGCACATACTATAAAGTTTACGTGAATAATAAAGAATCTCTTGTGTTGTTTTTTTTTGCTTGAATAGAAATGTTATGATTATTTCTATTTTCACGACATAATCAAAATGAAACAATAAATGCCTAGTACGTAGAATAAGAAGTGATCAATAAATCTCTTGTTAATGTTTTGGTATCACATGTACATCCACTAGGCGACAAACCCTTTAATTAGAGTCGTTTTTTTATATATTCTACTCCATCTATTAAGTGAATTTTTAAAGTAATGCATATTTCCTGAGAAAAATATTTTAGGACATAATTTAGATATTCATTGTCACTATTACTTTTTGATTATTTCCAACCATTCTTGAAAATATGGATAATCATGAATATGACTTTGTAAGTATCGTAATTTGTTAGCCTTATGTGCAATTTCAGTAATGACAAACTAATTCCTGTGAATATGGAAGCAGCTGGACAAACAATTGTTCAAAAAAAAAAGACTCACGCAAAAGGAAAGAATCAATCAAGTCACTAGAGAAGGAGCATAAAAGGAAAGAGTATATCAAATGAAAGGAAAGAGTATATTGTTATACTCTATACAAGACAAGAGTGCAAACATAAGAAAAAAATATGGACTTATCTGGTAGGGATATATGACGTCATCTATGCATTCAAATTTCCTCTTAGATGATCATGCAAAATTCCTTGAGTTTCTCAAAATAATAAAACAAACAATTAGAAGAAAGAACATTCTAATTCTCCAAAATAAAGGTAGATCAATTAAGATGACAAGGAGAAGATCGTTCAAGATTCTGCAATGGTCATATATTATGTATTCATGTATAAATATAGCATAATAACATAGGTTTTTCTTTGTACATCTTTACTTGAGCAATATTCTAGTTACTTCTTTAGCCTTATGCAATTCATTGTAATATGTTATAGTGAACATAAAATAGAGAAGAAACTAAATGATATACAAGTAGAGGTTGCTACCTTTCTCAGAGAAACTTGCTTATAAGCTAATAGAGAAATCATCTATAAATATTTAATTTGCTCTAAAAAAAAACCTCTTGTAATCCATGGGGACTGGAAGTAGGCACTACGAGGGTTTTCTGAACTAGAATAAATTTTCTTGTGTCATTTACTTATTTTTTGTACTTTACATTCCATCATTATCATTTTTGGTACGACCATTGTCTTGCAGAAAAGTCAACTTACTGATAGCTTTAGTCGACTTGAAGTATAAAAATTTTAATTTACCCCCTTTTTATTATCAATTGGCATCAGAGTAGGTCTCACAAAAATATCACTTTATCACACATAAGAAAAGATCAAATGGAAAATTACCAAATTTAAAGAGTAATTCTTCAAAACGACTATTCTTCAAAAAAGCCTCCCTATCTCAATGGTTAACATTATTCTCACTAGAAGAATAGAGTCAGAATCTTTGATCTTTGTCTAATCAACTAATTTTCAAGCATGACTAATCATCAATAAAGGAGTAAAACTAATTCCTAGAATCAAAGACAAAGAAAATAAATCAAACAACACAACTGATCTCAAACCTTTGAGAGTACTATGAAATAACAAGAGGTAATGAGACTAATGCTAGAACAATAAGTTTATTTTACTATACAGTTAGCGGATTAAAATACGAAAAGATCTCAACCTACGAAACAACCAAAGAGATAGGGACAAACTTGAAGTCACCTACGAAGGCATTACAAAAGCGAAAAAGTCAGGATTAGTGCTCTCGTTAATAAATATGAATTATTCAAAATAGGTGATGATGAGGGAGTACTATCTATATTCTCACAATTCAGTAAAAATTTTTGTGAACTCAAATCTTTGAAAATAATACTCAAATAGCTTGCAAGTTAAGAAGCTTGTAAGAAGTCGTTCTAAAGCATGAAAAATAAAGGTTGTCATTTTAAGAGATGAAGATCTCCAAAAAATGACATATGATGAACTGTGAGGTAACCTTCTTGTATATGAATAAAATCATATTAACATATATAACAAGGAATAGAAAAACAAATTATAACATTTAGCGTCGTAAATTGTGAAGAAGAAGTAAATGCGGATGAAGAAAACAATAAAGGTATGACTCTCATAATCATGGGGTAAGGTAAATTCTAAGACAGAGACAAAAAGACCACAATAATTATTTTGGAACAATGACTACTTATGGAATAATAATTTGTACTACCACTATGATAAATTTGATTACATTAAATAAAATAATCTCGAATTAAGCATGACATCATCTAAGAAAAATAAGAACTTTGTTGCATAAAGTGATGAAGATAAAACTGAGGACAATGCAAAAACTGCAAATAGATATTTCATGTTTATGGGAGAATCAAGCAGGTATGACCTTTTAATTGTCATAACTGTAATATCCTGTAATTAAATCTTGATATGCTAACTAATGAACTTCAAAAGATTATCAATAAATATAACAATCTTTCTCAAGAAAATAAAAATTGACAGACTCATTTAAATAACAAGATTGCACAAAAAACGTTATATATACTGACAGATTCTTTTAGAAGAAAGTCAGATAGAAATCGACTTACATTAAAAATAACTTGATGAACTTAAGATACAACTAAATAGCATTAATAAATCACCAAGTCACAACTTTGTCAGTTGTAATGATTTTAAAATTCAAATTGAATCTAGCTCTAACTCTGTTGCATCTACAAAATCTTCTCTCTCTTATTATAAGTAGACTTGCTACACTTGCAGAAGGAAGGGTCATAAATCATATAACTTTACATAATAGTCTTGTGAAATATGAATTTGGAGACCTAAGAAAATGTCTCTAACCCTCAAGGATTCAAAACACTTGGGTACCTAAAAGAAACTAATCTTCTTATTTTGTAGGAACACACTCGAAAGACCTATAAAAAAGAAATATAAAAATATACAGTGGGTGTTCAAGGTACATGATAAAAAGAAAGAAAGTTTTTTATATGGAAAATAAATGATGAATCTTTTAGATTTGGAGATAATACTAAAGGAGAAGTTGTGGGAGTCAATAAAAAATAATCCCTTATGTGATTTAATTGAAGTATACCTAGTAGATAGACTCAAATATAACTTACTAAGTATAAATTAACTATGTGTGCTTGATTAAATGTATTGTTCAATGCTTAAAATACACTATCAGCAATGCCCCAAAGAATATTATCCTTATTGGTGATCGAGTTGAAAATATTTATATTTTAAATAATGTTGATTTGCCTACTTTAATTTGCCTTATTGCTCAAATATGTGATCCTTAGTTTTGGCATAGAAAGCTTGGACACACAAGTATGCATGTCATCAAAAAGTTTTCTTGACTTAAATTGGTCAAATGTTAGCCGAAACTTAAATTAGAGAAGAATCATATCTGTGATGTTTTTCAATTAGATAAGCAAACTGGAACATCATTCAAATTCAAGAACATCGTTAGTACATCCAAGCCACTCCAAATTATCCACATGAATTTATTTGAACCCATCAAAATAGCTAGTATTGATGAAAAAGATATATTTTTGTTATTATTGATGATTTTTCATGATTTATGTGAGTAATATTTCTTTCTAACAAGCATGAAAAATTCACTAAGTTTGAGAAGTGAATAATTATATTCAAATTTTCTATTCGTCCATTTCTTCAACAAAATAGAGTAGTAAAACAAAACAACAAATCTCCTCAGAAAACTGTCAGAGCTATGCTACTAGAATAAAATTTGTCCAACCATTTCTAGGAAGAAGAAGTGAGCACAAAATGTCATATTCTAAATAGATGTTTAATTAGGCCAATCTTGAAAAAAACTCCACCAGCTCTAGAGAGGAAAGAAGTCAAAAATTAGTTACTTTCATTCATTCAGTTGTAAGTGCTTTATTTATAATAATGATAAGAATATGCTAAGAAAATTTAATTCTTGAAGTGATGAAGGTATTTTTCTTAAATATTCTCCTGCTAGTCATGCATATCGGGCATTTAACAAAAAAACTCTAAGTGGATTTTCATGAATCTAATTCTATGCCTATGAGTAAGAGTATTGAAGAAGAACAGGTGACACGTAGTTGACTATAGTTATACAAGAGTTGACTTCTTTCCTTGATCCTTCAACAACAAATGTAATGAGAGAACGAAGACATGATGCAATCTTTACAAATGATTTTATCATTAAAAATTCAAATGATCAAATGCAGACAAGAGTTTTATTAAGAAATCAAACATCTATAATCTTATGTCACAATTTGAAACTAAGCAAATTGATGAAGCACTTGAGGACGAAACATCATGAATTTGGGTTAGAAAAGAAGAGCTAGATCAACCTGAGAGAAATTAAGTGTGAATCTTGGTAAAATGATCAAAGAACTGGTCAGTAATTAGAACTAGATAGATCTACCAAAATAAAATAAATGAGAAAGGTAAGATCATTAGAAACAAAGTCAGGTTAATAGCTCAAGCTTACTCTCAATAAGATTGTATTGACTACGACGAAACCTTCATTCCCGCAATAAGTTAGAATCTATTCATATCCTTCTAGCTTATGCCTCTTTAAAATATTTTGAATTATTTCAAATTAACAAAAAATTACTCTCTTAAGTGATTTTATAAATGAAGAAGTTTTTATCAAACAACCTCCCAGTTTTGAAAATCCCTTGTCTTAACTATGTATTTACACTCTCAAAGACATTATTTTCTCAAGCATGCCCTAAAATCTTGATAGAGTGATTAAGTACCTTTCTTTTAACAATATTTTTCAAAGATAAAAAATTGATACTACTCTTTTCATTCAAAAATTGAACTCATGTATTCTTATTGCATGGATTCGTGCGGATAATACTATTTTAAAGAGTCATAACACATCCTTATGCGAGAATTAGATGAGTCTCAAGATAGAACTAAATTCTTTTTTAAAACTTTAAATAAAGTAGTCGACTTTTGGAACCTTTATAAGTCAGATCAAATGCACAAAGAAATTGATCAAGAAATTTAGTATGCAAAAGGTAGAAGCATTTGGGACACCCATGAATGTCGTGAATCCAATTCCCAAGAAAAAATAAGGATGAAAATACTTATCGAGGAACGATTGAATCTTTGCTATGTTTAACCATAAGTCATTCAGATATTATGTTAAGTGTATGCAAATGTGAAAGATTTCATGCAGCTCCAAAAAAAGTTCATATCACAACTGTAAAAAATAATTCCATTGAAACTCACGATCTTGGATTATGGTATCCTCATTGCCAGATCTTGGATTATATTATTATCATTTCTCAAATTTTGATTTAATTGGTTATTCTAATGCTGACTTTGCAGGTGACAAAAATGATTGAAAAGTACAAGTGGGATATGCCAATTTCTTGGTGATGCATTAGTGTCATGGCATAGCAAAAATCAAACGTCTATTGCATTGTCCACTACTGAATTTGAATACATAGTGGTAGAAAGTTGTGGTACCCAATTACTTTGAATTATGCATCAATTACTTAATTACGATTTATCATATGAATTGGTTCCCATTATGTGTGATAACACCAGATCTATTAGTCTTTATAAATATACTATTCATCATTCAAAGGCTAAGCACATTGATATCAAGCATTATTTTACTAGAAATTATATTAGTAATTTTCTGCTAAATTTTATTGAGTTTGAAAATAAACTTTTTGATATTTTTATCAAACTTCTCTTGAAAGAAAGATTTTATTTTTTACGAAAAAGGCTTGGAATTACTAATTGTTAACTTTCTTATATGTCTTCCTTAATTAAATTATTTCATTTTCTTGTTTGTGAGATATTAATATTGTTGTGTGTACTTCTTAAAATAAAATCTCTCATTTCTCACACCTCTATCAGCATCTCACTCTATCTCATAAAGTATCTGTCACTTCTCTACCCTTTCACATCCCTTCAGTTGATTTTTAGAACCAACTTCTCCTCTCCATTCTCCTCTTTTAATAAAACCCTCATTCTTTGAATTTATTATTCTCACTCTTGCTTCGATAATGGTTAAGACTAGATTCATGGATTCTCTTCCCCCAACCCCAGTTAACATATCCCAAAATTCATCCACAAATATTTTCAATCTCTCATCAAACTCCTCTGAGAGAGAATCTCATATTTTCATAGAAAATTTCTCTAAAAAGCGATCTCTTAGTGATAAAGGATTCTTTAACAAGAAATACTGCTCAAAACTCAAGGACCATTAACTCAAAAAGATATGCAAAAGTTCTGGGGCATTAAATAGAAAGATAAATTTGATAAGTTCAAAAGTTGCTCTATGGTCACTAGAAGAGTGATAAATATGATAACAAATTAAGGAGTCCCACTTCCCGATAAGTGATTGTTTTAAGGCTAAGAATATTAAGTCATTTTTAAAAGTGTACAGTATTGAAATATTCGATGTTCGTCCATTCTATGTTAATCTTCATTTTTCAAAAGATAGTAGAGAACTTGAAACCTTAGTGTTGGGAACTAGGATTATGTTAACTAATTATCTATTTGATGAAGTGTTTGATATGTATTCTATTGTTCCATATATGAATAGTATTTGGCTTGATAATTTTGAATTTTCATTCGTCAGGGCTAAAGAAGATATTGTTGAATCTAGTATTGGTTTATTAGATATTGGTCCTTTGTCTCTATGTTTTAAGAACATAATCTTGGTTCATATGATTGCTACTATCCATGTTCCTTGAAAAAGATCCCTTAGCAGTATATAGATTAAAAATTTATTTGTTTTGTATTGTTTGATTAAGAAATATCACCCAAATTGGAGTATATGGTTTCGAGAGTACATGCTTGAGGGTACTCAGGACTTTAGTATCTCAACTAGTTTATCCTATGAGCACTCATCACTCGTATTCTCACCTGCTTTATGAGTGATCTTTCTAATTTTTGTGTTATGAATATAATCGGTACTTATTACACCCGCACTTTTAAAAACATGGGATGTATGCTTGTTGACTTTCAATGGTGCAAAAAAGACTCAACCAAAGCTCGAATGCTAAATCTAGACCTGGAAAGGCCCCAACTAAATCTGCAGCAATATTTTTTAAAGAAGTTGAATTCTTACAAGAGTGCTTAGTGATTTTAAAAGATGACAAGTAATCTCTATATTAATTAGTCGGTAAAATTCGCTAGGTCACAAAGGATGTAGGCAAAGACTTAGGCAGGTTGAAGATAATAATGCACAACTTAAAATGTAAGGGTGTTCGTGTAGTGAACAAGTTGATCAAGCAAATCGACTACATAATGGATATATATAGTAATATCTTCTTAAAATGAACTTGCAGTTATATTCCAAACATCATACTCCAACTGTAACATCCTCCTTTTTTAGGCTATAATTTGAATCATTCTTCCTACGTGTATAGACCCAAACTTAGTGATTTCTATTTAGGTATTAGTGTGAATATCAATTCATTATAAATTATTTAGGTTAGGAAAATCTTTGGAGATGGATTGAGGTCATAGAAATCTCCTAGCTCAAAGTTGAGTTGAGAACTTTCCTACCGATTGAGTTTACTTGGGTCAACTTCCAATGACTATTACTCCTAGAATATAATGGGTTAGGTGACTTACTATATATCAAATTAAAGGTCTCTGAGTCTTCTTTTCAATGCAACTAACCTTTCATTATTCTTTATTTCGAGTAATAAGTTATAGGCATTTTAGTGAGACACAGTTTAAGGCGCATGATGGCGGCGCGAGGTAAGGTTCATGCCATGAGGTTGGGGGCGCGAGGCATGGATGGAACCGTACGATTTGGCCTATGGCATGGCCTACCCTTCCCAGACATAAAAATATATTTTTTCCTTATTAAATGTAATACCCCATAAAAGTCTTAGCTTATTTTAGCTCTCAGTTGCATGCATAAGGGGTCCAAGACTTGAAATTACACTAAAGTGTTGAGGACTTAGTCACTTTCAAGACCCCCAGACTTTGCGGATTTTAAATCGACCTTCTCGACTTCAAAATATTGGTTTTTAAGTTGATACATGTTTAAGGAGGTCAAAAGTACATTCAGGTGAGTTTCAAAATTTTTGGACGAGCGTTGGGGCGTGTTTGGAAAACAAAAACAATAGCACCACTGGGATAGGCCCACGGCGTGTAGTACAGTCCATCAGGATGGAGCCTGTGGCACCCGGTGTAGTTCTTCGAACTGGAACCCACGGCGTGGGACTTACCCCATCGGTCTAGAGCCTGTGTCGCCTAGTCCCCCTTTCGTACAACTTTTACTCTTAACAATTTAAGGGTATTTGGGTCATTTTCCCTTCACCCAATACATCCATAACACAAATTTCAACTCCCAAAAGGGGATTATTTGCCCCTTTTATTCCAATAGGCTCTCAAGAAACCCTTCTTCTTCCCCAAGAACAAGCCCAAGCTTTCATCTCAAGAATCAAGGGTTCAAGCAATCTTCAGGATCTTAGACATTAAGGTATGTGTGATGTTTATCCATGGGTATCTTTCACCCATGGAGTCCAAGAACCTTTTTTGGTTTTTAAATTATGAGTTTTACATGTTTAAGTTGAATTATCTCGATGAATCTCTTGTTTATTTAATTTTAAGTTATGATTATAAGTTCTTTCAAGTGGAGTGAGTCATATCATGTTTTGAATGTTGCAATTCTCATGCCATGTTCAATTGATTTTAGATAATCCCTAATTTGTGAATTTAACCATATAATCCTATTATTTTCTTATGTCTAAGACATTCCCATGGTCAAGTTATGATTTTTACATGTTTGATGAAATGCCATGTTGGGTCTTTGAACCATGATTACATATCATAGTATTTCCAAGTTTAATACCAAATATTTATAATCATTTAGTGTTGGTGGGGTATGAACACCCGATACCTAGTTGTTTTACATGATTTTAGTATCTCAAAAATGATTTAAGTTAAACCATGAGTATTATCATTCAGTCAGTTGTTTTCATCAAACCATGATGAGCAATGTCAATTATATGTTCAGTTGAATTTAATTCAGTTCAGTCCAGTATCAGTGACATTCAGTTGGGATAATACTTAGCACTGAGTGAACTTAGGGATGACATCTCCTTCGTCATTTATGCATGAGACGTTAGTAGCAGTCCCTACGTTCCAGACCTATGATGCCACTATAGATTATGAGAGGTCCCTCGTCAGTTAGGCATGACACCCTCATCCTTGGGGCCATCAACCTTGTGGATCCACATCGTCAGCCAGTTCTTGTACCCTTGGAAAGGTATGGAAATCCTTCCAACTGGGGTTACAGGTTGGATCCTAACAGCAGATTTGGGGCATGTCAGTTATAGCTAAATTCCACAGTCTCGGTGTAGTATTTAGTATGTATCCAGTTCAGGTTTGCTTGACTAAGTGTACAAACTTTTAGATATTCAGTTTTACAGCTTTTAGTATTTCAAATTACAAATTTTCTCAGTAACATAAAAGATATACACTTATTCTAGCCTTCTTAGATTTTACATGTTCATGCATTCATCCACAGTTACCCATGCATTTCAGCCTGTCCTCATCTCATATACCAATATATTCAAAGTACTGACCATATACTCTTTCCTGTGCTACGTTGTCTTATATCATAGGTTTAGATGTACAGTGTCTCAACCACAGTTAGATAACTCAGCATAATCCAGCAGTCATAGTAGTGAGTCCTCATCAATCGAGGATATGTTATGATTATTTAGTTATTTGAGAACTTTATTTAGTCAGTCGGAGTTAGTTAGGGGTTTGTCATATTAAATCTTAGTCAATTTAGAGGCTTTCAGACAATCAGTTGACAGTCAGTCAGTAACTTCAGTATTACTAGACGTTTTGATTAAGTAGTTGGTTTCTAGTATTTTATCAGTTGGTCAAACATAATTTGATGTGTTTTGCAGTATTTAGATTTCAGTACTATATCAGTTTATTTTCTGTTTATGTATTTCATTACTATTAATTCAGTACTCACAGCAGGTATCAGTTCATGGATTAGCTTGTGGCCCTCATGGTTGTAAGCACCATTGTCGCAACTAGGGGGTAGCCTTAGGTTACGACAAAACTTGGTATCATAGCCTAAAGTTTTAAAGTGTCCTAGGAAGTTTGAAAGCCATGTTGAGTAGAGTCTTGTGCATGGTGTGAAGCGAGCCACACTTATGGATAAGCCACTTTGAGTAGAGTCTTAGGCATGGTGTGAAGTGAGCCACACTTATGGGCAAGAGGTGATGAGATATTTTAGGAAAAGTTTCCCTTCTTTCAGTGTTCATGTCGTGCAAAATATCATGATCTCTATTTAAAATCTCTTTCTAACTCATCCTTCATTCTTTTTTTAGATAATGACTCCCAAGAGAAACAACGAAAGAAGGAACGGGAATCAGGCCGCACCACCACTTGATCAAAAAGATCCCCTGATGAGCATGTCACTCATGCCGAATTTAGGGTCGCTTTCATGGCTCTAGCTCATTCAGTAGTTGCTTAGAACAAACAGAAAGTTGTTTCCCCAGCCAATCCAGTAGAAAATACAGCTGCATCTAGGATTCAGGATTTTACCCGAAGGAATCCCCCTCTATTTTTGGGATCCAAGTTTGAGGAGGATCCACAGGAGTTTTTAGATATGGTTTAGAAGGTGTTTGATATCATGGGTGTCACCTATAGTGAGAGTGTAAAGTTGGTTACATATCAGTTACAGGATGTTGTGCAAACTTAGTTTAGGCAGTGGAAAGAGGATAGAGGTGTTGAGGTTGGGCCTATAGAGTGACAAAGTTTGCCACAACTTTATTAGATAGGTTTTTTCCCTTAGAGTTGAGAAAAGCTAAAGTGTGAAGGAGTACTCGCTTAAGTTCACTCAGTTGACGAGGTATGCTCCTTTCATGGTAGCTGATAATAGGTCTAGATTGAGTAAGTTTGAATCTGGTGTATCTGATAGTGTGGTCAAGGAGTGTAGTATCACAATATTGATTAAAGAGATGGACTTATCTATACTTACGGTTCATGCTCAGCAGATTGAGGAAGAGAAGCTTAAAAAGAAAGAGAAAGAGAATAAAAAGACCAGGATAGGTAGTTTCAACATTTCCCAACCAAGGTCAGAGGATGGTAACCATTATCGGTTCCACCAATAAAGTTTATCCCCAGCTCCGTCTTCAGCTAATGCACTAGTGCCAAAGTTCAGAAATAACTGTCCGGAAAGAGCGCCAAACTCTAAGTCCCAAGGTAGCGTGAACAGTGGTCATACTAATCGACTTTGTTAGAAATATGGTAGGAATTATCTAGGTGAATGCAAGGCTGGCAGTGATATGTGTTTTGGATGTGGCAAGCCAGGCCACGGGATGAGGGAGCACTCTGTAGGTATGAGGAAGGTTAGGAATAATCGCTAGCAGGGTCAGACTAACTCTTCAGCAACAACAGCAGGTCATCCGACCCAGTAGTACGCTACTTTCAATACCACTAGTGGGCAGTGCTAGAATAAATTGTATGCACTCCAATCCCAACATCATAACGAAAGTTCTCCTGATATGGTTACGGGTACGTTACAAGTATTTCATCTTCTTGTTTATGTTTTGTTAGATCCCGGAGCTTCACTTTCTTTTGTAACCCTTTATATAGCTATCTATTTTGGTGTTAGTCCCAAAATATTAGAAGAGCCTTTCTCAGTGTCTACACCAGTGGGTAAATTTATTATAGCCAGATAGGTATATCGAAATTTCCCGATTATAGTATCTCAGAAAATCACTTCAGTAGATCTGATAGAGTTAAAGATGACTGATTTTGATGTCATTCTCGGGATGGATTGGATCTATTGGTGCTATACCTCAGTGGATTGCAGAAATAGAGTTGTTCAGTTTTAATTTCCTAACGAACTAGTCATTGAATGGAAGGGTAGTACTTTAGTGCTTAGGGGTCAGATTATTTCATATCTTAGAGCAAGAAAGATGATATCTAAGGGGTGTGTTTACCATCTTGTTTGAGTCAAAGACTCTAGTTTTGAGACTCCAAGTCTTGAGTCAGTTTTAGTACTAAAGGAATTTTTAGATATCTTTCCCAAAAATCATCTCAGAGTTCTTCCAGAGAGGAAAATTAACTTCAGAATAGATCTCCTTCCAGATACCCAGCCTATCACTATTCTTCCCTACAAAATGGCTTCAGCTGAGCTTAAGTAATTGAAAGAACAGTTGAAATATCTCTTAGACAAGGGATTCATCAGGCCCAGGTTTCCCTAGAGGGTGCTCCAATTCTGTTCGTGCGTAAAAAAGATGGTTCTCTCAGGAATGCATCGATTACCGTCAGTTGAACAAATTCACCATCAAGAATAAGTACCCACTCCCCAAAATTAATGACTTGTTTGACCAACTTCAAGGTGTCGATTATTTCTCTAAGATAGACCTCAAATCTGAGTATCATCAACTTAGCGTCAGAGAATCTGACATTCAAAATATAGCTTTCAGAACTTGGTATGGTCACTTTGAATTTCTAGTTATGTCTTTTGGACTAATGAATGCCCCTGTAGCTTTCATGGACCAGATGAATAGAGTGTTCAAGCAGTACTTAGACATGTTTGACATAGTTTTCATTGATGATATTTTTTCTACTCCCTTCGTGAAAATAACTATGCAGACCATCTAAGAATTGTGTTACATACCCTTAGAGCTCATCAGTTGTTCACCAAATTCAGTATGTGCGAGTTTTGGCTAAGATCAATATCTTTCCTTGCCCATATTATTTTCGGTGATGGCATTAGAGTGGAACCTCAAAACACCGAAGTGGTGAAAAAATAGCTCACACCCATCACTCCATCGAATATAAGGAGTTTCTTGGGTTTGGATGGATATTACAGATGGTTTATTAAAGGGTTTTATTTTATTACATACCCCATGTCTTGATTGACTAAGAAGAAAGTCAAATTTCAGCGATCAGATTCCTGCAAGAAGGGGTTTCAAGAGTTGGAGACTCGACTCACTTTCGCCTCAGTCTTGACTTTGCCAGACGGTTCAAATGGATTTGTAGTTTAATTTGATGCTTCCAGAGTTGGTCTTGCTTGTGTATTGATGCAGAGAGGTAAGATCATAGTCTATGCCTCTAGACAACTTAAACCCCATGAAAAAAATTATACTACCCATGATCTTGAGTTGGCAACTGTTGTTTTTGCCTTAAAATTTGGAGGTATTATCTTTATGGGGTTCATGTTGATACGTTCGCAGATCATAAAAGTTTGTAATATGTGTTCTCGCAAAAAGATTTAAATATTCGTCAGAGAAGGTGGCTAGAGTTATTAAAAGGTTATGATATGGTGTGTTGTATCATCCGGGCAAGGCCAATGTAGTGGCAGATTCCCTTAGTAGATTGTCCATGGGTAGCATTACTCGTGTTGAGGAGGATAAGAACAAGTTAGTTAGGGAGGTTTACCAGCATGCTAGATTAGGTGTTCGATTGGTTGATTCGGCTGAGGGAAGTATATGGGTTCAGAATGTTTTGGAATCTTCATTGGTTGCCGAAGTAAAGAAGAAGCAAGACAGGGACCCCGGTGTAGTTAAGTTGAAGGAATCAGTTAGAGACCAGAAAGTAGAGGTTTTCTCCCAAGGAAGAGATGGTGTGTTGCGTTACTAGGGCAGGTTATGTGATTCATGTGTTGATGATTTAACACAGTGAATTCCTACAGAAGCGCATGGTGCGCGTTACTCTATACACCCAGGAGCCACTAATATGTAATGCGATTTGTGGAAAGTTTATTGGTGGAGTGGTATAAAGAGATATTGTAGAGTTTGTAGCTAAGTATTCTAATTATCAGCAAGTTAAAGTTGAGCACCAAAGAGCTAGTGGCACATTACAGAAGTTTAGCATTCCCACTTAGAAGTGGAAAGTAGTGAACATTGATTTTGTGATGGGGTTGCCGCGTATGCGTCTTCAACATGATTTGATATAGTTCATTATGGATAGAATTACCAAATAATCTTATTTCCTGCCAATTCATACTTCGTACTCAGCTAAGAATTATGCCAGGATTTACCTTAGGGAGTTGGTTAAGTTGTATAGAGTTCCATTATCTATCATTTATATAGAGGTACTCAATTTACACTTTTGGAGAGCTTTTTAGAAGGGTCTTGGTACCTAAGTTCATCTAAGTACAACTTTTCATCCACAGACAGATAGTCAGACAGAAAGGACTATTCAAACCTTATAGGACATGTTGAGGTCTTATGTCATTGGCTTTAAAGGTAGTTGGGATGATCACTTACCTTTGATTGAGTTTGCGTATAACAACAATTATCACTCCAGTATTTAAATGGCTCTATTTGAGGCTCTCTATGAAAAGAGATGTAGATCTCTTATTATTTAGTTTGAAGTAGGTGAGGCTGCAGTGATAGGGCCAGATTAGTATTGGAGGAGATAGAAAAGGTTCAGTTGATTCGGGAGAGACTGAAGACAGCCCAAAGCCATCAAAAATCTTATGTAGATGTAAGGAAAATAGATCTTGAGTTTGACGTTGGTGATTTGGTCTATTTGAAATTTTTGCCTATGAAAGGAGTGAAAAGATTTGACAAGAAGAGGAAGCTCAGTCCCAGCTATGTTGGCCCGTATAGGATCTTGAGCCAATTTGGAAAGGTAGCTTATGATCTTGAGTTGCCTGCGGATTTGACCTCAGTACATCCGGTGTTTCATATATTTTTATTAATGAAGTGTATTGGTGATTCAACTGTAGTTGTTCCTTTAGGATATATGCACATTAAGGATAGCCTATTCTACGAAGAGGTCCCAGTAGAGATACTTCATCATCAGATTCATAGACTAAGAAACAAAGAAGTTCCCTTAGTCAAAGTTCTATGGCGAAATTGGTCTTTTGAGGGAGCTACTTAGGAAGCAGAAGCAGATATGCATACCAAGTATCCTCATCTTTTCTTCGCAAACTTGGGTTCAACTTAAGGTAACAATTTTCTTCAGATTGACTCTCTTCCAATCTCATTTTAGCTATGTGATCCATCTCATTTCATTGCATACACAGTTATGTAATCATGTTTCTAGTCATGCATGTTCAGTATACGATCTTAGTTCCTTCAGTACTCTCAGCTAAACTAGTCTCATTTGAGGACGAATGTTCCCAAAAGGGAGATATTGTAATACCCCATAAAAGTCTTATCTCATTTCAGCTCTCAATTTCATGTATAAGAGGTCCAAGACTTAAAATTACACTAAGTGTTGAGGACTTAGTAACTTTCAAGACCCTCAAACTTGTGGATTTTTAAATTGACCTTCCTAATCCTGAAATTCTAGTTTTTAAGTTAATAAATGTTTAGGGAGGTCAAAAGTACATGTCGGGTGAGTTTCAGAATTTTTGGATGAGCGTAGGGGCGTGTTTGAGAAACAAAAATAGTAGCACCACCGAGATAGGCCCGTGGCACGTGGTCCAGTCCTCCGAGATGGAACCCGCGGCCCCCGGTCTAGTTCGCCGGACTGGATCCCGCAGCGCGGGGCTTACCCTGCCGATCTAGAGCCCACGTCGCTCGGTCCCTCTTTCATCCAACTTTTGCTCTTAACAATTTAAAGGTATTTGGGTCATTTTTCCTTCACCCAATGTGTCCATGACATGAATTATCTATTTTGATTGTTTGCCTATTTGGCATTGGACAGCTTTTCCAATGCTATGTTTGGGCAGGACAAGAAATCAAACAAGGTCTAGCAGATCTCTCTCTCTAGGAGGTGAGTTATGTTTCATAGAGCAGCTTTTTTTTTTGCTATTTACATTCTGTTGATTGGTCAGTTGTTAATGGCACTTGGTACAATTTTTTATGATATAAATGCTTACTGTTTGGATAGTTCTGTTTGGTTAAATCATGGAAGTATTGTTATCTTGGCAGTTGATGCTAATGTAAAGTCGTTCAATTTTGGTCCTCGGATATGTTTCTGCTGATGATTAAGCAATGTGGTCAACTATCTTTTCCCCCCTATACGTATTGTAAATAACACTTGTATTTTATGGTCTAAACAACTACTTGAAATTGGTTTAGTGTTTTCATAACTTGAAAATGGTTAAGTTTAGTCACTTGAAATGTGAATTAGAGAGTTGAAAATGGTAAGTGTAGTATTTTGAAATCTGTACTAATGACTTCAAAATGATCAATTATAGACACTTGAGAAGTGGATTAGCGACTTGAAAATGGTTTAGTGCAGCTACTTAAAGGTGAACTTGTGTTTTGAAATTAGTAAAGTGTAATCACTTGAAAATGTGAATTCAGGACTTGAAATTAGTTTAGTGTTGACACTTGAAATGTGAATTCAAGACTTGAACATGGTTAGGTTAGTCGCTTGAAATGTGAATTAGAGAGTTGAAAATGGTTTAGTGTAATTACTTGAAAGGTGAACTAGTGACTTCAAAATGATCAAGTGTAGTCACTTGAGAAGTGGATTAGCGACTTGAAAATAATTTTTTGTAGTTACTTGAAAGGTGAACTTGTGTTTTGAAATTAGTAAAGTGCAATCTCTTGAAAATGTGAATTCATGACTTAAAATTGATTTAGTGTTGGCACTTGAAATGTGAATTCATGACTTGAACATGGTTAGGTTTAGTCACTTGAAATTAAACCTGTCAAACCAACCCACTTAATAAAACCGACCCGGTTTGACCCGGCCCGATTAGTCCATGGGCTGTAGGGTACCGGATTCCGGGCCGATTAAATTTTTTTGTTGGGCCCGAACCCTGCCCGGACCAAGCCCGATCCAGGCCCACTGGTTAACCAACCCGGATAAGTTTTTTTTAAGAAAAAAATGATATTTGGGTCAAACTAGCCGTTGGCCTAACGGCGATATAGCCGTTTTTTGGTCCAAACGGCTAGTTTGGGCCCATTTATTAAAAAAGAATAAATCATTTAAAATATTTTTTAATCCAAAAAAAATTCTATAAATATCCTACACCTTCAAATCATTTTTCACACAATTTTTCACTCTCTTAAATCTCATTCTCTCTCAAATCTCAATTCTCAAATCTCAAATATTTAATATATTTAATTTACTAAAGTGCTCACTTTAATTTTTTTATTTTGCGATTACAAAGTATGAGTGGAAGTTTCTAAAGTCGTAACCTTCGGATACTTCCAAAATTTGGTATTGTCTTTTCATCTCTTACGTTTATTTTTATTTATTGTATTAATTGTTGAATGTTAGATTTTGTTATATTTGTGTATTTTGAATTTTTTTTGTTTAATTTATATTATGGATAAATTAAGAAACCTCGCTACTAAAGGTGTTAAAATTTTTTATCCCTGAAGCGGTAGTAGTAGTAGTAGTAAAAAGCGAATTACTAGCGGTAGAGGTACTTCAAGATGTAGATATACTCGTTTACCTTCGCCTCCGGTACCGCTTGGTACACCTTTTGAGGAAGAAATAGTGTAGGTTCTCACGATATGGATTATGTAGAAGCTCAGAAAAATTACGGTATAGAAGAAAAAAATGAAGTAGATGCGGATAATTTAGACGAAGATGATGAAGATATTGGTGAAACACCCGCAGTAAGAAATGCTAACGTTAGATCTGAATCGGTTAATCTCCCTTTCCGTTCTCCTCGTACCCCAAGAGCTCGTAAAACAACTAGTATTGCATGACAATTTTTTGAACGTATATCAAATACTGAGGTGCAATGCAATATTTGTCAACAAATATATAAGCATAAAAGCAGAGACAAGTAAGGGGGTATGGGTACGTTAATGAGACATATAGGTGATGCTCACGAAAGAGAGTTAAATATTGCATGAGGTGGTGGGGATGTTGGTGGGCCAACGTAAACTAGAATGGACCCAACAACCGGTCAGGTAACGAAGAAGTATAATAAAATAAGGGACCGGGAAGAAATAGCTAAAATGGTAGCTGTGGGTTGTTTGCTTTTTAGTTTTCCTTCTTCTGATACCTTCATTCATTATATTCAAGCAATTTATAATTCTATGTTTAATGGTATTCGTAGAAGTACTTGTCGGTCTGATATTTTTAGACTTCATTCACAATATTATTTTTATTTATCAACATTGTTAAAAAATATTCAATGTAGATTGTCCCTAGCTTCTGATCTTGATCGTGTTGTAAATAAAAATGATTATTTAATTGTTACTTGTCACTGGATGAATAGTAATTTTGTGATGCAAAAACGTATTCTTACTTTTTTATATGTTGAAGATCATAAATATACTGGAGATTTTATTGTTGATTCTATTGTTAAAGTAGCCGAATTTTATGATATCGAAAACAAAATCTTATGTATTGCTTTTGATAAAGCTTCTAACAACGACTGCTATAAAAAAGTTAAAATCTAAGTTATCTCCGTCGTTGCCTGAAA
>NC_061116.1:40533733-40573680 GCF_002878395.1 Capsicum annuum
TATATATATATATTGTAATGTATATATATCGTAGTATATTTTATTTAAACTTTAAAGTAGTACATATACATTGAATGGTGCGTATATATGTGTAACTGTGTATATATTTTTTAAATTGTAATGTAGTATATACTATAGATATAGTGTATATATATTATTTAAAGTATTTAAAATGTATATAGGTGGGTATATATAGTGTATATTGAAAAAAACTTTTTTTTATTTTTGACCGAGTTTAGGTGGGTTTAGTCAGGTTGGGGTAAGTGGGCCGGGTTAGAGATATTTTTAAAAATTTTACTATTGAGCCTGGCCCTGCCCGGGCCGGCCCGACCCACTTAAATCAACCCAGACCCAACCCGGCCCACAAATCGAATAAATTTAATGGGCCAGTTCCGATTGACCCGGCCCGACCCACTCAACACCCTTACTTGAAATGTGAATTAGAGAGTTGAAAATGGTTAAGTGTAGTGTTTTAAAAATAGTTAAGTATAGTGACTTGAAATGTCAATTAGCTATTTGAACATGGTTTGAGTGTTGTGACTTGAAATGTGAATATGTTATTTGAAAATTATTAAGTGTAGTGACTTAAAAATGATTAAGTGTAGTTTCTTGAAATTACAAACTTGTGACTTGAAAACGATTAAGTGTAGTTACTTGAAATTGTGAACTAGTGACTAGAAAATAGTTAAGTGTAGTTACTTGAAAGTGGTTAAGTATAGTGACTTGAAATGAATGATTAAGTGTTGTGACTTGAAAATGATTAAGTATAGTTATTTTGAAATGTGAAGTAGTTACTTGAAAATGGTTAAGTATAGTGACTTGAAAAGTGAATTAATTATTTGAAAATGATCAAGTGTAGTGACTTGCAATGTGAATTAGTTATTTGAAAATAGTTAAGTGTAGTAACTTAAAATGTCTACTAGTTATTTAAAAATGGTTAAGTGTAGTGACTTGAACTGTGTACGAGTGACTTGAAAATGATTATGTAATTACTTCAAAATGGTTAAGTATAGCGACTTGAAATGTCAATTAGCTATTTGAAAATGGTTTGAGTGTAGTGACTTGAAATGTGTACTAGTGAATAAGTTATTTAAAAATTATTAAGTGTAGTGACTTGAAAATGATTAAGTGTAGTTACTTGAAATTGTGAATTTGTGATTGATCTATTTATATTTATCATGAAGTTTTTTAGTTGTACGCAGATATAAATGTAATAAGGACTGAAAGTTTATCTGATTTTTGTTTATACTTTGCATTTTTATGTAGCCAAGTGATGCGGCTAGTGGACCCATTTCGCCCATGGATGCAAGGAGACCACGTAATGATAGTGATCTTAGTGATAGTCGCTGATTTCGTGATAAATTATCTTGAATATTCAATTATGATGATGTAATTATATGGTTCGAGCGAATCTTAGACTATTGAAGGTTTTGTGTTTAAATTTATTTTTTGGAAATTGAAGATACTAGTTAATGTTGAAAATTTGGAGTTTGAAGATGCTAATGTTGAAAATTTAATTTTGAAGTTTAATGTTCAATGTATTTTTGAGATGCTTGTGAATTACAATGTTTAATTAGTCATTTTGTGTTAATGATATATGAGTTAAATAAATATTGAATTGTAGGTTATACCTAGAGGAACAATTAAATTTGAACTAAAATTAAAATTTATAATTTTTTATTGAAAATTGATGCATCCCACTAATTTTTTTTTAAATTGCGGAGTTTTTAAACCGCCGCATTTTTTAATAAAATAAAAAAATAAATTTAGAATAACGGAGGTCTCGACCGCCGCAAAATAACCTCCGTAAATTAATTATGGGGGTCGAAAAAAATTGCTGCAAATTATTTGTGATGACTCGTATTGTGGGCGTTTTGGAAACTGCCCAACTCACAATTTGCGGGGGTTTAAAACTCCTACAAACCTTAAAATTAACCCCCGTAATTTGACCCATTTTTTGTAGTGCTAATCGAGAAGGAATGGATCCGAAAGGCCCATAGTCCAAAATCGCGTTTTGCCGACGCGGGATTGATCCTGTCCTGAAATACAAATGATCATGGTATACTTGTTTTATATGCTTTGGTATACCAGACTAAACACTCCTATACTTGCGGCAAACTCGGATTGGGGGCTTAATCGATTAGTCAATAGTGGACCCTATATAGTCTTTAGGATTTTTCAGATCATGTCGGATATACCATCTAACTCAGAATTATAGAAAAGAGTTGAGTCAATGCTTTTACGAAATTGATTAAAGTTTTAATTATGCCCATTTATATTAATTTCTATTTTGCTAAATTATTTTTATAATGCTTTTGGTTATTTTGTATAAGATATATATTATTTTTGGTTTGTTCTATATACCAATAAATTTCAAGTATTGACCGTTCTCGAGTGGCTATATTGTCTCATAATGTAGGATCTGAGGTTCAGTCTTCTGGTCCATCACCACATTAGAACCTTCATAAATGTCAGAGTTGGTGAACCATCCATCTTACGAAAGTAATTTTATTCATATGTTTATTTCTTCAGTTTATGGTCCGATCGAGGGCCTTGTCCCAACCTAGATAGTTATTCTTCAATAGAGGCTTCGTAGACTAGATTTGGTTATTGTTTTGTTATGACTTTATTGACAGAGTTTGCTTAAAAGATTTCTTAAACTTTATTATAACTTTTGCATTTCGTATGAATTATGCTCATAATAGTATGCTAAGGGTCTCTCAGGCCTTTGTGGTTCGGAATGCCCGGCGCTTTCAGGGCCTTGGCTCGGATCTGACACCAACTTCACCAAATATGTGCAGAAGTCCTATGACACCTTCTGCAGGAATTTGATCAACACTCTAACCTACCTTCTCAAGAAAAATGAATTTCATGGTTCTTTGATTCAATAGGGGCGTGTCCCTATCAAATATCTTTTTGTTAACTCTTTCCACTACTCCTGTTTGACTTTGTCTCCTCTTTTTGGGGGCCTGTCCTCAGCTGAACTAATCCCTTGTCCTCTCGTATGCTTAATTTGGTTTCATATTCTATGTAATTTCTGTTTGCTTGTCTTTTTTTTTCGATCTTGCCGAAGAGGAGAAAGGACAAGTAAAAACAGCAACACAATATGAGGGGGAGCCAACACACTCTTAGGGAGAGCAAATGCAACATTGAGGGAAGTTTAATTGTTAAAAGTTTTTACTATTATCTTTATCGAAAAAGATGAGATTAACCCTACGTGCATTTTTAATAATGATAGACCAATTCCTACTCATATGCAGGATAAATATGGAAGGAGATGGACAAGCAATTGTTCCAAAAGAAAAGCCTCACACACAAGGAAAGAATCAATCAAGTCACTCGAAAAGAAGCATGGAAGGAAAGAGTATATTGCTATACTCTATACAAGTCCAGAATGAAAACATAAGGAAAGAAATATGGACATATTTGATATAGACATATGACATCATTTATGCATTCAAATTTCACCCTAGATGACCACACACAATTGCTTGGGTTTCTCAAAACAATAGAGAAAAGAATTAGAAGAAAGAAAATTATAATTCCCCCAAATCAAGGCAGATCAATTACTACAACAAGGAGAAGATTGATCAAAATTCTGCAACGATCCTATCTTATGTATCCATGTATAAATAGAGCATAGCAGCCTTGGTTTTTCTTTGTACATCCTCACTTAAGCAATATTCTAGTTACTTCTTTAGTTTTATACAATTCGTTATAATGAACACAAAAGAGAGAAGAAACTAAATGCCAGACGAGTAGTGACTGCTACCTTTCTTAGAGAAGCTTGCTTATAAGCTATCGGAAAAACCATCTGTAAACATTTAAGTTGCTCTAACGGGAACCTCTTGTAAGCCAAGAGGAGTGAAAGTAGGCACCACGAGGATATATGTTCTGAACCAAGATGAATATTCTTATGTCATTTACTTAGTTTTTGTTCTTTACGTTCTGTCATTATTGTTTTTGGTACTAATATCACCTTGCAGGGAAGTCGACTAACATATAGCTTTAGTCGAGTTATAAGAATTTCAATTCACCCCCTCCTCCTCCTCTTTGATTATCATAATTTATCACCTAGAAAACGTAAAGTAATAGTTAAGAACCTCATTAAAAGGAAGGAAGGGCAAAAAGAAAGAACTTAGATGAGTCAGCCAAAAAGAAAGACCACTAAAAATAACCACCACTAAGATAGGCATAATAATTCAATTTGTACTACTTATTTTTCTTATTATAGAGATTGTTCTTAGGATAACATATGGCTAGTTATATATATATTTTCCTATTCATACTATCGGCTCAATATTGAGAGAAAGACTTATATTTCTATGTGGATCTATCTCTTTATATAAATATGAAAGAACGGACACTTAAAGGACATAACCAATAGAAGGTTCTCACCCTGAAAAAAGTCCCAATAATTCTTTTGAACTTTAGAAAATTTACACCTTTTGAACAATGAAAAGAGTTTCAAAAATTCACTTAATAAGAACTAGAAGGAGTATATTTCATTGTTCAAATCAATTTATATACAGCTTGATTAATTTTATGCATCCTTAATATAAACAAAATGATAAGTTCCTTTGGTTATCCCTTTCGATTTTTCTTGAATTTATCTTTCTAGACACATCAGAAAAACTCTTATGGTGCGTAGATAACGTATTGTTACGTGACTGAATGCCTTATGGTTTTATGCCATCAAAGAAAAAGAAACATAATACTTTTTTAAGTAGTTTTTGATTTTTCTAAAGTCTACAAAGTAATATAGAGGGAACTTTCATTATCAATCTAACTAGATGTACACACACAAACCTTATGTCATCATAGTTAATTTATATCCACAAGTTTACCTTGAGCGTGCTTTTGATAATTTAACTATACCTTTTGAAATAGTTGTAATCACTCAGTTATCAACTCAAAAAATATAAAATTCTCATGTCATAAATAAAATCGAAGACTCAAAAATCTATTGGACAGGTGAATACACAGTTCTTACAATCAATAGTCCTCTTTTCATCAAGCAGGTGCACAATTTGTTTAGCTTTACAACCAATAAAACAACGGAAATTTTTTCTTTGCTTATCAAACCAACTTATGCTCATGCTTCTTTTGATTATTCTCAGTTATGGTTGAACAAAGTCAAACCGAAAATCGAATCAAACCTCAAATTGAGTCAAATCGGAAAAAAAAATCGAATAATGATTTGGTTTAACTTGGTTTGATTTAAAAAAAAAAAGAATTGACTATAATTGGTCTGATTTGATTTTAACTAAAAAAAAGGTCAAATCAACCTGAACCAACCCGATATTACATTCATACAATTTTGAAAAATATTTAATACATATATATACATATATATTCACTTTGATGTAATTTATTAATATTTCTTAAACTTTTTCATTATTTTTATCTTTCAACATATTATTTCAATTTAAACTTAGAATTATGAATAATCCAATAAGTTTTATAGCTCATAATTGATAACTCAAATAAAGCTTAAACCAATATTAATGCTAAAAAAATATTTAATTAAAACATTTAATAATGTTGGATATATATTCTTTAATTTTGCATAAATACATAGTTGAAATTTATTTTTTTATTTAATATTTAGTCATGTAATTAATATTTAGTAGACTTATTTTGGCATGACTTAATATTTTATGATTCTTTTCATTATCTAACCTATTGATATGCAATATTTTTTTATATGATTTTAATATTATTTTTTGTTGAATATTTTATAGTCATAACTCATTTTATCATGTTGTGTTATTTTCTGAAGGAACACATAGATAATTATATCTTGTTAGAACTAAAAAAATATTTTAAGCACAAGCTAATTATATGTTTGTATGAAGCTTTTGACAGAAAAAATCTAAAAATAAATCAAAAAGTTCGAGAAAATCGAAAACCCGAAAAAGCTCGAACCGATAATTTATTGGTTTGATTTATAGATTTACAAATTCAACACAAATAATTTGATATGATATTTAAAGAACTCGAATCAACCGGATCATGTGCACCCTACTCTCATTACAATAAAGTCTACATTTTCAAAAGAAACTAGTTGGGTTCATTTCCGCTGTTTCTTATGATGTTATTGAATTTTTACACACAACTTTATATGCTTCGCTTTAAAACTATTTGATTCAGATAACCCGATATTCCTACTCTGCATTTTGGCCCATTGGTCCATCTATTCACCATTATTGTTATTATTTAAGTAAACAAAATAAAAAAAAAAATCATACGATATATTATCTGTAACTTCATCATCATATTTTGCACTATTGAACAACTCGAATAAGAAATCCGAGTTATGAGGGGATGAGCAATTACAAGGCTGTTGGGATTGAGTAATTACGCTCAAAATTCATTTAATTACATTATACACGTAGGACTCATCTTAATTCGTGTTTAACGATGATTGGTTTCTTCAGACATAAAGAAACTCAATGTTCATTTTTCACCGAGTCCCTTTTTAGCTTTTCATCCTTCGTAGATATTCCATTTGTTTCAGTTTATTAGTCCTATTTTATTTTTTTAGTCCGTTTAAAAAAGAGTGATCCCTTTTTTGCAATAATTTTCTAGTTACAAATCACAAGATTAAAGATATTTTGATGCATTCTACATCTCTTTAGTTTAAAAACACAAATATCTTTAATTTAAAATCACAAAATTCAAAAATTTGTGTATTTATAAAATTTTATATCACAATTAAAATCAGAAAAAAAAAATTGAAACTCATAAAATATACATTTTTCATCCATCCTTGCCAAAAATTACAAGTTGGACTTTACTATTCAACTCCAACTAGAAGAACCAATAGGAGTTAATGACTTGTTTGGAGCTACCAAATGTAAACACGTGGAGTGCTTGCAATAATAAGCAAAAAATCGACGCAGTAGAATAATTTGACTAACCACTAAAAGACACTAGGTAGACAACTGTTGCTGACTCAGATTGGATAAATCTAAACTGGATAAAACCTTTATCTTTAAAAAAAAATAACATTGCTGACTTATCTTATATAGTTCTGAAAAATCTGATACGTGCATGATAGTCATTTTATAGGTAGTTTCTGAAAAATTTCTATGATAAGTATTGCTTTATGTAGTTGTCCTTTATTCAAATTTAAATATATGAATTTGAATATACATAAATAATTATTAAGATTATATCTGAATGTGCATAATCAATCTCTATTTTACGACTACAAATTTATAATTTTTATAACTAACCAATGTACATATTATACAATAATAATAATAACAAATTCAGTGTATTCCTGGGGTTTGGAGAGGATAAGATGTACGTAGTTCATATCGCTACCTTCGAAGAAGTAGAGAGGCTGTTTCCGATAGACCCCCGGCTTAAAATAAAGAATCGTAGACAAGGAGATGAATTACATAATAGAAAAAGGCATAAGGAATAATAAAAAGTAAATCAGAGCAATATGAAAATACGAGAGATAGTGCAACACAAAATAAGAAAATAGCAACTGAGAAATTATGAATGGGACACCCACATATAAGTAATAAATACTCACAGCCATAGACACATATGAACACAATCCTAGAATTACTAACCCGGCTACAAGATCTCTCATGCTGGCTAGCTACAACCCACACCCTCCCGCTAGCCTGCTGCAGCTGCTCCATGTCATGTCTGATCACCTACCTTCAGTATTTCTTCGGCCTACCTCTACTCTTTCTGAAGTCATCCAACGCTAGCCTCTCACACCAGTGTACATATTATATCAATAAAAAATTAGAATTTTTTTTTTTCATCTAAGTATATTAAGTATATGGTGTCATAAAAATTATTTACAATTGACAGATTTTCTAAAAACTAGTGATGGTGGTCACTGGAAATAACGATAGCGTTGTCCGCTGATGATTGGCGGTGATTGTTGTTGGTGGAAGTGGATAGTAAGGATGTTGTACAGTGATAGCCATTGTGCAATGATAATTGACGATGGTAATTTCATTTATGATAAAAGTGATTATTAATAATTGTTGGGTTCAACATGTATGAAAAAAGTGTGAATGAAAAATGGAGGGACACAACCTTTGAGAAAAAGATATATTGTTTTGGAAAAGGAGTGACTATTCACATAGTTGTGTCTGTTCAGAAATAGACACAAAGTTTCGAATGAACAGACATGACTCTTCCAAAGGATATACCTTTTCAGATAAACCATTGCCACCTTTGGGAAGGGGCACTTGATGGCTATATAAACTTGCATTTATCCACAGGTTTATGAATAAAAAAATTTCTAAAATAACAACTCTTCTCGTCTTCAAAACATTCTTTGTGATCAATCAAATCGTTGAGTGAGTTCGACGAATCCAATTATTTGAGGTACCACTATAGTTGGATTGAAAGTCATTTTATCCAGGGAGGAAGATTTCAAAACCTCGGGTACAGTGAGGGAAATTATTCCTTAAGGACACTCCGTGAAGTCGTGGGACTTGGTTTTATATTTCTGTTTCATCTTAATTTCTGAAAAAATAAAACACACTTCTTAGAAAGATCACTTTGATCTTGTGTTGAGGGCGTTTTTGTACTTTATAGTGTTCTTGTTTTAAACTTGAACTAGTGTTGAAATTGTTGTGCTTAAATACAAATTCTTGTACCCGAAAACACCATAAAATAACAATCTTCTGCAGAATCTGTATTGCTTATTTTTGGAGATTAAAGCTTTAAGCTTTCTACTCCGTTTGAACTTAACTAGTGATTCGAAGACATAAAATCTTCATCACAAGTTAAAGATCATTCGGTTGATCATTGAAAGTCATAAAAACTTCATCGTTAACTAGAAACAAGAAGAAGAGTTTAAAGTTGCTTAACTTTATAAATAGTATTTTGAAAATACTAAATTTTATTGTCTTGTGGTGACAGAAAAAATGACTAAAGAAAGTCAAATGCAAGATGCGGCTACGACTGTGGGGCAACTAGTATTGCCTCAACAAGTCGAGCAAATGCTCCGCAACCAATGGCACCTGCGGAGAAGCCCAAAAAATTTGCGGGTATTGACTTTAAGTGATGGCAGCAAAAGATGTTATTTTACCTCACCATTCTATGCCTTCAAAGGTTTACTAGTGATTACTAGTGAGGATGCTCCTGCGGTGCTCGAGGAAACCTCGAACAAAGAGCATTTCATGATTGTAGAAGTTTGGAAGCACTCAGACTTCCTTTGCAGGAATTATATCTTGAGTGGTCTACAAGGCGACCTCTACAATGTTTACAGTGGAACTAAGACATCGAAGGAATTGAGGGGGGCACTAGAATGAAAATATAAAACAGAGGATGCGGGAATTAAGAAATTCTTTGTTGCAAGGTTTCTAGACTTTAAAATGATAGGTAGCAAATCGGTTGTCTCTCAAGTTCAGGTATTGCAAGTAATCATCCATGATCTCTTAGCAGAAGGTATATCTTTGAAAAATACCTTAGTTAAATAAATTAAAAATATTCTTAGTACTCACATAAACTGTTTTGTAGGTTTGATTGTGAATGATGCATTTCAAGTAGTAGTGATCATTGAGAAGCTACCACCTATGTGGAAAGACTTCAAAAACTACTTGAAGTACAAATGCAAGGAGATGACTGTCGAAGATCTTATTGTCCGACTGCGTATTGAAGAGGATAATAAGGCTGCCGAAAGAAGGTCAAAAGGGAATTCTATACAATTAATGGAGCACATATTGTAGAAGATGACCAAAACAATTTTAAGAAAAGGAAGAAAGTTGAACAAGGAGGCAATCAACCCAAGAAGAAATTTAAGGAAAAGTGCTTCAACTGTGGCAAAATTAGTCATAAGTCCACGAATTGCCGTACCCCTAAGAAAGGCAAGAAAAAGGACCAAGCTAATATGGTTGAGTCCAATAAAAAATGTGATGATCTGTGTGCTATGTTCTCAGAATGCAACTTGGTGGGGAATCCTTGCGAATGGTGGATGGATTTTGGTACCACCCTTCATGTGTGTTCCAACCAAGAGTTGTTTTCGTCATTCGCTCCAGCTCAAGTAGAAGAAATAATCTACATCGCTAACTCTGCTACGGCTAAGGTAGAAGGAACAGGAAAAGTGGGCTTGAAAATGACTTCAGAAAAGGTTTTGACACTTAACAATATTTTGTACGTTCTGGAGTTAGTAGGAACTTGATTTCTGTTTCACTTCTAGACAAGAACGGATTCTAATGTATAACCATTTTTGGAAAAATTGTAATTAGTAAAGGAGAAGTGTATGTAGGAAAAGGCTATCTCACCGAGGGCCTTTATAAGATAAATGTAATGAATGTTGAAAATCAATAAAAGTTCAAATTCTTCTTACTTGCTTGAGTCTAATAATTTGTGGCATGAACGTTTAGGTCATGTTAATTACAAAATGTTACGAAAACTGATTAACTTAGAGGTTTTGTCAAACTTTGATTGCAATAAATCAAAGTGTCAAACGTGTGTGGAATCAAAGTATGCAAAGCATCTTTATAAGTCCATTGAAAGAAATTTCAATCCTTTAGACTTAGTACACACTGATATTTGTGATATGAAATCAACACCATCACGTTGTGGGAAAAAGTATTTCTTAACTTTTATTGACGATTGCACTAGATATTGTTATGTCTACTTGCTAAATAGTAAGGATGAAGCAATAGATGGGTTCAGGCAATACAAAACTGAAGTAGAAAATCAGTTAGAGAAAAAGATAAAAATGATAAGAAGTGATAGAGACGGAGAATATGAATCTCCTTTCGCCGAAGTATGTGTAGAGAATGGAATTGTCCATCAAACTACGGCCCCATATTCTCCTCAATCTAATGGAATTACAGAAAGGAAAAATCAAACTTTAAAGGAAATGATGAATGTCTTACTTATAAGTTCTGGTTTACCGTAAAACTTGTGGAGGGGTAATCCTTACAACCAATCATATACTCAATAGAGTTTCTGATAGTAAGACCCAATCAATTCCTTATGAAAAATGGAAAGGAAGGAAACCCAACTTGAAATATTTCAAAGTGTGGGGGTGTCTAGCAAAGGTCCAAGTTCCTATGCCTAAAAAGGTTAAGATAGGACTTAAGACGGTGGACTGCGTGTTCATAGGATATGATAAAAATAGTAAAGCATGTCGGTTTTTGGTTCATAAATCCGAACATTCGGATATAAATGAAAATATGGTAATTGAATTAGATAATGCTGGATTCTTTGAAAATATTTACCCGTATAAAGTTAGACATGAACAGTCTAGTGGATGATCTAAAAGACCTCGAGATGGACCAAGTGAGAATGTACATAATGAAGAGAATCCAAGACGTAGTACATGTCAAAGAACGTCAACTTCGTTTGGATCAGATTTTGTAATATTTCTCTTAGAAAATGAGCCTCAAACGTTTAAAGAAGCGATGTCGTCGTTAGACTCATCCTTTTGGAAAGAGGCAGTCAATAGTAAAATTGATTCAATCTTAAGCAACCATACATGGGAATTGGTTGATCTTCCTCCAAGAAATAAACCTTTAGGTTCTAAATGGATCTTCAAAAGGAAAATAAAAGCAAATGGTACTATTGACAAATATAAGGCAAGTCTTGTAGTAAAAGGCTTCAAGCAAAAAGAAGGTCTTGATTACTTTGATACATACTCGCCAATAACAAGGATAACATCGATTCGAATGTTAATTGCCTTGGCTGCGGTATATAGTTTTGAAATTCATCAAATGGATATGAAAATCGCATTCTTAAATGGAGAATTGGAGGAAGAAATTTACATGGAACAACCTAAGGGTTTTGTGGTTCCAGGAAAGGAGAATAAGGTGTGTAAACTTATTAAGTCATTGTATGGACTAAAGCAAACACTTAATCAATGGCATGCGAAGTTTGACGAAACCATGTTGTCAAACGGGTTCAAAATAAATGAATGTGATAAATGTGTTTATATTAAAGACACTCCAAATTACCAAGTCATTGTGTGTTTATATGTAGATGATATGTTGATCATCAGTAGAGACATTTCTGACATAAATGCAACGAAACGAATGCTCGAGAGCAAGTTTGATATGAAAGACCTTGGAATTGCGGATGTGATCTTAGGTATAAGAATCCATAAAACTCCACAAGGATTGGCATTGTCACAGTCTCATTATATCAAAAATGTACTTGACAAATTCAAGTATATGAAATTCGGTATTGCCAAGACTCCATTGGATGTGAGCTTTGCACTTCGAAAGAATGAAGGTGCAAGTGACTCACAATTAGAGTACGCAAGAGTATTGGGATGTTTAATGTATATAATGAATTGTACAAGACCAGACATAGCATGTTCTATCAGTAAGTTGAGTCGGTACACGAGTAATCCCAAAAAAACTATTGGATGGCAATAAAAAGAGTTTTGGGGTATCTTAAATAAACTCAAGACTATGCTTTGCATTATAATAAATATCCCGCGGTACTTGAAGGATATAGTGATACAAATTGGATCACCAGGTCAAACGAAGTAAAATCCACAAGTGGATATGTATTTACTATCGGTGGAGGAGCAGTCTCTTGGAAATCATCCAAACAGACTTGTATTTCTCGCTTTACAATGGAATCTGAATTTATCGCATTGGATAAAGCTGGTGAAGAAGCAGAATGGCTCCGAAATTTCTTAGAAGATATTCCTTATTAGCCCAAATCAGTGGCACCAGTATGTATACACTGTGATAGCCAAACGTCAATAGGTAGGGCAGAGAGCATGATGTACAATGGTAAATCTTGTCACATAAGACGGAGACATAATTCCATTAGGGAACTTCTCTCTAGTGAAATTATCACTGTTGACTATGTAAAGTCAAAGGATAATGTGTCGAATTCACTTACAAAAGGCCTATCTAGAGAAGGAGTGAAAAGGACATCCAAGGGAATTGGTTTAAGGCCTAGGACAAGTCAGCATGGCGATAACTCTACCTACCAGACTGGAGATCCCAAGAGTTAGGTTCAAATAGATCAAACAAAGTTGTGTCTGACAGGTTCAACATTGTCAAAATACCAATCCATTCTCATGATGTATACAATGTTTAGTAAAGAAGGATAAAACTTAAAGTGAAAAGTCTTTTAATGATTATCTAAATTTGGCAAATTTGACCAAATAGTTTAATCTATGAGATTGAAAGTTTAGAAATCACCTATGTGAGGGCGAAGTGGAAGCCGCTTCAAGGAGAATGTTAGTAAAGGCTTATTCTCTAAGCTCTCATGAATCCAGGACGTGTTCATGGCTGAAAAAAATAAAACCGTGAGAACCATAAACGGTAAAAGGTTGGTTTGGTGACATGTGTTGTCTAGGTGTACATTAAAGCTCGACGGTTCAAAGATAGCAAATCTATTGATTGACCGAGTACATCCAATGCATGTTTACTATGGAAAGTTCAAAGAAAAATTGATTTATCCAGATGCAATCAGTCTTTGCTTGATGATCACATACTTGTCCGTAAAATTTTACGAAAAAATAGCCATTCCCCATTCATTTGGGGGATTGTTGGGTTCAATATGTATGAAAAAGGTGTGAATGGAAAATGGAGGGACACAACATTTGAGGAAAATAGATATTGTTTTGGAAAAGGAGTGACTATTCAGATAGTTATGTCTGTTCAGAAAAAGACAGAATGTTTCGAATGAACAGACATGGCTCTTCCAAAGAATACACCTTTTCAGCTAAACCATTACCACCTTTGGGAAGGGGCACTTGATTGCTATATAAACCTGTATTTATCCACAGGTTTATGAATAAAAAAATTTCTGAAATAAAAACTCTTCCTGTCTTCAAAATATTCTTTGTGATCAATTAAATCGTTGAGTGAGTTCGATGAATCTAATTATTTGAGGTACCACTATAGTTGGATTGAAAGCCATTTTATCCTGGGAGAAAGATTCCAAAACCTCGAGTATAGTGAGGGAAATTATTCCTTAAGAACACTCCTTGCAGTCGGGGGACTTGGCTTTATATTTCTGTTTCACCTTAATTTCTGAAAAAATAAAACACACTTCTTAGAAAGATCACTTTGATCTTGTGTTGAGGATATTTTTGTACTTCATAGTGTTCTTGTTTTAAACTTGAACTAGTGTTGAATTTGTTGTGCCTAAATACAGATTCTTGTATCCGAAAACACCATAAAATAACAGTAATAAATGATGAAGGCTAGTTCTCGAGAGGGTTAATTAGTGATAATAGCTACCGAATAGTGATGGAGTTTAACTATTAGCGATAATACCTACAAAAGGCTTAGGAAATTCGGTAGGTGAATCTTAGCAGGTGAATCTAAAAAATAGACCCAAATTGGGGTGAATTTCAAATTTTAGCCCCAAATAAAAAAGCTTTTTTAAAATAATCTTTACCTATTAATTAATATTCTTTTGGACAAAATTGCCCCTGATCAATGGAATAAATTACATAAATGATCCTGATAATGGATAACAAATCCATATTTATATCTTTCAACTTTTATTTTTTTTCTCTTTTTAATTTTACTTTGATTTTTTTTTCTCTTTTTATTTTTAATTTTCTCAATCCTTACTTTTTTCCTTTTTTCCTCTCAACTTCTTTTTTTTTCTTTTTTATTTTATATTATTTTTCTTTTTTATTTTTTCTTTCCTCTTTTTTTTTTCGTTCTTTTGTTTTTTCTCAACTCTTACTTTTTTTCTTTACACTTTTCAACGTCTAATTTTATATAATTTTTTTTAAAAAAATTTTCTTTGATTTTTTCCTTTTTAAATTTTTTTCGACCTTTATTTTTATTTAATCATTTTTTTATCAGCCTTTATTTTTTTCCCATTCTCTCTCAACTTCTACATTTTCTTTGATTTTTATTTTTTTAATATTTTTCTTCATTTTCTTCATTTTCCGTAATTTTTATTATTTTTATTCTTTTCTTCGATTTCTTCCATTCAAGTTACATCTCATGAGCAAGAGTTGACACTATCACATTATAAAGGCAAGACTTACGACTTTCAAACAATAAGCTACGTTTCATGGGCAAAAGTTGACACTACTACATTGTAGAGGCAAGACTTATGACTTTCAAACAACAAGTTATGTTTCATGGGCAAGAGTCGACACTACCACATTATATTTTGATTTATGAGATGTTTTATAACTCTTACTTTAGAGGAAGGACTTAGCTCAAAAACTTTCAAACAATAAATTATACCTCACGGGCAAGAGTTGACTCTACCACATTATGTTTTCATTTATGAGATGATCTACAACTATTGCCTTAGAGGCAAGACTTATCTTAAGGTCTTTCAAACAACAAGTTATGTTTCATGGACAAGAGTCGACACTACCACATTGTATTTTGATTTATGAGATATTCTACAACTATTGTGTTAGAGGCAAGGCTTAGCTCAGGGATTTTCAAACAACAAATTATGCCCCACGGGCAAGAGTTGACTGTACCACGTTAAGTTTTCATTTATGAGATGTTCTACAACTATTACCTTAGAGGCAAGACGTAGCTCAAGGACTTTCAAACAACAAGTTATGTTTCATGGGTAAGAGACGACACTACCATATTGTATTTTGATTTATGAGATGTTCTACAACTATTATCTTAGAGGCAAGACTTAGCTCAGGGACTTTCAAACAATAAATTATGTCCCATGGGCAAAAGTTGACTATACCATGTTATGTTTTCATTTATGAGATGTTCTACAACTATTGTCTTAGAGGCAAGACTTAGCTCAAGAACTTTCAAACAATAAATTCTGCCCCACGGGCAAGAGTTGACTTTACCACATTATATTTTCATTTATGAGATATTCTACAGACTTGAATCAAGGAATTTCAAACTACAAATTATGCCCACGGGAAAGAGTTAACTCTATCACGTTATATTTTCATTTATGAGATGTTCTACAACTATTGTCTTAGAGGCAAGACTTGACTCAAAGACTTTCAAACTACAAACTATACCCCACGGGCAAGAGTTAACTTTACTACGTTATGTTTTCATTTATGAGATGCTCTATAACTATTGCCTTAGAGGCAAGACTTAATTAGCTCAAGGACTTTCAAACTACAAATTATGGCCCACGGACAAGAGTTGACTCTACCACATTATATTTTCATTTATTAGATGTTCTACAACTATTGTCTTAGAGGAAAGACTTAGCTCAAAAACATTCAAACTACAAATTATGCCCACGAGCAAGAGTTGATACTATCACGTTATGTCTTCATTTATGGGATGTTCTACAACTCTTGCCTTAGAGATAAGACTTAGCTCAAGCACTTTCAAATAATAAATTATGCCCCACGGGCAAGAGTTGACACTACCACATTATGACTTTATTTATGAGATATTCTACAACTCTCGCCTTAGAGACACGACTTATCTCAAGAATTTTCAAAGAACTTCGTAACAATAAATCATGCCCTTAAATTTTCTTTGATATAAAAAAAAGAAGACACCTTTGCGGATTATCCATTTTTTTATTTATTAGCAAAATATAGTAGAAGTTGAGAAAAAAAGAAAAAATTGATCAAACAAAATAGAGAAATAAAAAAAATATTGAGAAAAAAAGGAATGAAAAAAAAAAGATCAATAAAAAATCGAAGAATTTAAAAAATTGAGAAAAATAAAAAGAGAGGAAAAATAAAAATAAAGTTTGAGAAAAATGAGGGAGGAAGAGAACTGAAAAAAGAAAAAAAGTGATCAAACAAAACAGAGAAATAAAAAAAAAGAGAGAGAAAAAAAAAGGCAAGAAAAAAAATAATGATTAAGAAAAAAGCGATGAATCAAAAAAATTGAGAAAATAAAAAATGAGAGGAAAAATAAAAATAAAGTATGAGAAAAATGAGGAAAAAAAGAAAAAATAAAGGTTAAAGACAAATGAATTAAAAAATGAAAAAAAAAAGAAATACATAATGCTTGAGAAAAAGAAAAAAGAGAAAAAAATAAAGGTTGAGACAAATGAATTAAAATAATGAAAATAAAATTAAAGAAAAAACAAAAAATAAAAATAATAAAAAATAGAATGATAAAATTAAAAGAAAAAATAAAAAAATTGAAAATAATAAAAAATAGAATAATAAAATTAAATGAAAATATAAAAAATAAAATTTGAGAGACAAATAAGTATGGAAAGTTTACAAAATATATTTGAGGTGTAGAGGGGCAAAATAATACTTGTACTATATTTAAAAAAGTAAGAAGACTATTCTTTAAAGAAATTTCTTATTGAGGCCAAATATCTAAAGCTATCCATAATTGGGTCTATGACATGTAATTTTCCCAATCTTAGCTTATATTGAGGCTAATACATATAATTAAAGTAAATATATTTTAAGTGACTAATCTATTTATTTAATAGGTATTTGACAGTACAGACCGTTTTTTTAAAAAAAGGGAATCAGTTTAGCCTAATAAAAATATTTTATGGTATGTTTAAGTGTTCTTTACAAAATTAAGGAATTATCAATATATTAAGTTTATAAAAAACTTAAATAATATTACATGTCAGTGTAAAAGTGGTCCCAGAATATACCATAATCGGATTACTCAAAGATGCTTAGGTCGATTCCAACCCAATAATCAAAGCAAAGTACGTTAGAAACTATGATTATTATATATGAAATAATGACGTCTGACTTATAAAGTTCTATATACACCGACTGTCTAAATTTTTTATCAAAAGGGAAATTAGAATTCTTAATTTATAAATTCCGAATTATAATTTTTTTTAACTTATCGAGTCTTGAATAAATTATTTGAACATATTTCATAAATATTTTAATAAAAATATCAAATTTAAATCAAAATTTTTTAATTCTATAAAATCCTTAGCTATTTCTAATTATCTAATAAGTGATTCAATTATATAAACAAAAAATTACTCATCGATATTTTCTTTTTAACAATTAGCAAGTAAACTTATATTTATTTTAATATCATAAATTTTATTTATTAAGAAAATTACTGATAATGTTAGTGGCGGGTTTAGAATTTAAATTTGATCAGATCAACTTCGTTTTTTGTATTGAATTCGTTGTATTTTTAAATTTATGAATTCAGATATTCTATTTGTACAATATTGGTGAATCCTATACATAAATTATATTTCACTTTAAGATAAATGAATTGGCGGTCTCTATCTTCACAAGATATGAATAAAATCTCAATTCTAAAATTATATTAATTATATTATTATTTTATTTTAATAAGATAGCACTTATTAAATTACATTAATTATGTATTACCTTATTCAAATAAGATCACAATTATAAAATTATATACTAGTTATGTTACCTTTCTATTTGGATAAGACTGCACACATATTATCCTTCCGACAAATGCCCAATCGTAAGAAAACGAAAGAAAAATAAAGGAAACGTCGCCGCTTGAAGGGGGAATGACGTAGTCATGAGAAAACGCCTATAAATACTGTGGCCATTTCGGTTGATTCACATATTCACATATGCATCATACAACACACTTTTATCTATATACGTGTTATCTTCTCCCAAAACATTGCAACAATTAGCAATCTTTCTTTCTCAATTCCATCTTCAACACTACTTCTTGTTTGTCTAAAAAAAGAAAGAAGCAGAAACTAAATAAGTTTTCTTAATTATATGCATTTGAAGTTATATATATTTTACTAGACGTTTTGTTTATATATCTCTGTAAGTGTTGACTCATCATGTGTGGAATATTGGCTTTGTTGGGTTGTTCTGATGATTCTCAGGCCAAAAGGGTTCGAGTACTTGAGCTCTCTCGCAGGCAATTCCCCCCTTTCATAATTGTTTTTTTTATTGTATTCTGGATAGATTGTTTATACGTATTACACGAGTTTCTATATATAAATACACGATCTAATCAAACTTACTGATTTTTATCGATTTATTAATTCAAGATTGTGTTAGATGTGAAGGAAGATGTTATTGATTTTAATTTTTTTTAGAAAAGAATCAATTTACCCTTGTTAAAACAAGTTCTACGTCAGGTTGGTTCTGTCCTCCTATGCCTTTAGGCTTTAACACACCTCATCTTTATTCCCGCCCCTTTCACCAGACCCCTATCCCACTTCTCATAGTATATCTTTATACAAATACAATTATGTTTTAGGATAATATTCTTTACTTAGGTAACAAATACAAAAAAAAAAATGGTAAGAATCTCACTTTTTTCCTGAAAAAACACTTTTCTTCGTATCGAGGATCTGCCTATGCACAAAGCTGGCAACAGAGATAAATTCAAAATCTAGACCTTATTTTTTCTAAAAATTTTATGTTGCGTTATTTGAATCGTAAGTAATGAATTTAGTTGAACAGTAGACTCTGTCCTAATAGAGTTTTTATGTTGCATATTTGTCTGTTTTGCACCCTCTGTTTAATGTTCTTGCATTACTTTAGTTTTTTTATGAATATTCAAAACTCCGATTATGATAAAGTTTTCTGGAGTTTGTTTTGATGTAACTAACTCGACTTGTCAGTGATTGTTTGAATTAAAAAACAAGATTTAAAGATTATGATGGATACTTTTTTTTTCCCAATCGTGGGACCTAAAATTCTAAATTAATTACATTAAAGTTTTTCTTGTACCAACCCTCACCATGTCATGTTCATGAACACTCAAATTCATGATAAACAAATTCTAAATCAGTGCCTCTGTATTTCTAGATTGAAGCATCGTGGACCAGATTGGAGTGGATTGTATCAATATGGTGATTTTTACCTGGCACATCAACGTCTCGCCATTATCGACCCTGCTTCTGGTGATCAACCTCTGTTTAATGAAGACAAAAAGATTGTTGTTACTGTGAGTACTTCGTATTTTGCTTTTTTCCGCCTCACTGTTGCTCGGACTCTCCAAAAATATTCTCATACCCGTGTCAACCTTTCAAAAGTGAACAACTTTTTGAAGATTCGACACACCCTTGTCGATATTTTGATATTTTTGAAGAGTCTGGAAGCAACATAGTTTTGGTCTTTTGGGTTATTTAAGGCTGAAAATTTTGAATATTTGATGGTTTATTGCGTGTCAAATTTTGCAGGTCAATGGAGAGATCTATAATCATGAGCAACTTCGAAAACGTATGCCTAATCACAAGTTTAGGACTGGAAGTGACTGTGATGTTATTGCTCATCTTGTGAGTATATAGTGTACTTTATTCATCAACTTATTAGTGAATTATATTACAAAAACCAGGCGTTTAGATAAGCTTATAAGCTGGTTTACTAACTTATATAAGTATATTTTGGTTTACTTAAAATTTGTTTTGGCAAACACCAAAAGTATTTGCAAGCCTAATTTTCAACCAAAATCTGTAAGTTGATCAATCCCAAACTTATGCCTTTTCGGCTTATAAACAGTTTTGGTTTGATCAAGATTTTTACTGTTTTATCCCGGATACTTTTTGTAATTCCAAAATTTCCTTCAAAATCAGAATCCATGTTTCTTTGTTTCCTAGAAAATACTGTATTGCAATTTTAAAGAACTTACATAGTGTCTAATAATCAACATGTGTTGATCAGTATGAAGAATATGGAGAAAATTTTGTGGATATGCTGGATGGAGTGTTCTCTTTTGTATTGTTGGATACTCGCGATAATACCTTTCTTGCTGCTCGTGATGCCATCGGAATTACACCCCTCTATATTGGTTGGGGACTTGATGGTAAGATTTTCTATACATCTGCCAAGTACAAATGAATTATGTTTCTCAGACAGACTCTTCAAAGATGTCAACAGATGTCAACAGGACTGCATTTTTGAAGAGTTCAAGCAACATAGTAAACTAAAACTACTATTCTAGTTGACTATAAAGTATCGTGATGCATGTTATTATGTTGGTATTTTTGTCATGTTATTATGTGTCACAGGCTCTGTGTGGATATCATCTGAGTTAAAGGGATTGAATGACGATTGTGAACATTTTGAAGAGTTCCCTCCCGGACACTTGTATTCGAGCAAGAATTGCGGGCTTAGGAGATGGTACAATCCTGCTTGGTTCTCTGAGGCTATTCCTTCCACTCCTTATGACCCTTTAGTTCTGAGGCGTGCCTTCGAAAATGTGAGAATTTGTTATTTTTGGTATTAGCTTTAATTGGGATGAATGGCTCTAGCATAGGATCTAGGCTGTTTGCCTTTCCGCTTTGGGCCTTAGCACCAGATAAGTCTGTAAGTACGAACAATCTTAATAATCTCTAATGAGTGGTTGTTATCTTGTAGTCTGTTATCAAACGGTTGATGACTGATGTTCCCTTTGGTGTTCTGCTCTCGGGGGGACTTGATTCATCTTTGGTTGCTTCTGTCACTGCTCGATACTTGGCTGGAACAAAAGCTGCTAAGCAATGGGGAGCACAACTTCATTCTTTCTGTGTTGGTCTACAGGTGAGTCAGTCCAAAAGCGGATCAAGAATTTAAACTTGATGGTCTCAACCTATATGCGTCCGTTGCAGTTTTTCAGTTATGCATTCAGAATTAGTTGTTGAGATTCTTCTGATTGTTACATATATCTATGCTTCGTGTAAAAAATACGGGTTCAGTTGAAACCAATTGCAATTAATTTTTGTGGTTTATGACTGAACAGGGCTCACCTGATCTCAAGGCTGCAAAAGAAGTTGCTGACTTCTTAGGAACCGTTCACCATGAGTTTCACTTCACTGTTCAGGTTAATAATCGTGGTTTTACTTTGATTTTGATCTCAGGATTTTTTGTTTTCCTTCTGGTAAACAACGCTTTTCATTTTTGCAGGACGGAATTGATGCTATTGAAGATGTTATTTACCACATCGAGACGTATGATGTCACAACGATAAGAGCCAGTACGCCTATGTTCCTTATGTCACGTAAGATCAAATCGCTCGGCGTGAAGATGGTCATATCAGGGGAAGGCGCTGATGAAATTTTTGGTGGCTACTTGTATTTCCACAAGGCTCCCAACAAGGAAGAATTCCACAAGGAAACGTGTCGCAAGGTAATAAAAAATTCTTAGAATACTGCCTTCCTTATTTGGAACCTCATTGAGACAGAACAAGTTATCTTAGAAAACGCTGATCATGTTCTTCGTTCATACACACAGATAAAGGCGCTCCACCTGTATGACTGCTTAAGAGCAAACAAGGCAACATCAGCATGGGGCTTAGAAGCTAGGGTACCATTTCTGGATAAAGAGTTCATCAATGTTGCCATGAGTATAGACCCTGAATTGAAGATGGTATGAAACTAAGCTCGAGAATAGAAGTATAAGTCGATATTCTCTCTATAACTTGTTTATGTGACATTTCAGATTAAAAATGATCAAGGTAGGATCGAGAAGTGGGTTCTTAGGAAGGCGTTTGATGATGAGGAGCAACCATACCTCCCTAAGGTCGAAAGTCATATTTTTCGTGCCTGATTTGCCAATACTAATGGATCAAAACTAACATGTTCTGTTATATGCCCTGCAGCATATTCTGTACCGGCAGAAAGAACAATTCAGCGATGGCGTAGGCTATAGTTGGATTGATGGACTCAAAGCACATGCTGAGCAACATGTGAGCTTCCTAAACGAATTCAGATCTATTACAAACATTATCGTTCAATTTTTGTTGAGTTTTACTGTCAGCTGATCTTGTAAACGATTCGTGTCTCTTAGGTGACTGACAGGATGATGCTTAATGCTGCACATATTTTCCCACATAATACTCCAACTACAAAGGAAGGATACTATTACAGGATGATTTTCGAGAGGTTCTTCCCGCAGGTAATATTAGGCGAGACCTTAAAATTGTAACACCGATACCATACATGAACATCTCATCAAAGGGTAAAGTGAAAAGTGTTAAGTGTTACAGAGTTCCCAAATGTAGTGAGAGAATAGACTAAAAATGAGTGTGTCATACAAAATGGATAGGGAATAGATGGAGTATATTTCTTAAATCAAAACACTAATTCCATACCCCTTGTTGGATTTGCAGAACTCAGCAACCCTAACTGTTCCTGGAGGACCAAGTATAGCTTGCAGCACGGCTAAAGCAATTGAGTGGGACGCTTCTTGGTCGAACAACCTTGATCCTTCTGGTAGGGCTGCTATCGGTGTACATAACTCAGCCTATGAAAATCATCTATCAGGTGTTGCTAATGGGAATTTGAACGCTACGATCATCAATAATGTGCCAAGGATGGTAGGTGTGGGCTCGGCTGCGGAGCTCACAATAAGGAGCTAACACTACTCTGTTGTCCATGACTTGTTCATGTTAGAAATGTTATTGTTATTATTGTTATTATTATTATGTAGGAAGGAGCAGCATATCTTTTTGATATCCTGCTGCATAGAAGAGCATTGGGTCAATGTTAAATTAGAATAAAAGATCAAAACCATATAGAGGTTTTGAAGATCTTGAGCACCACTAATGTTCCATGTTGTGGGCTCCAGTTTATTCCTAGTTGGTGCTTATGTATAATTGTACTGTTTTTCTTTTCACCCTTTAACTCTAGAAATGTGAAATAGTCTGGAGTCATGTTTGTTGATATATCAGTGTCTTTTCTGGACTTTGGAATGTTGGTATATGTAAATTTCTGCCCCCCCCCCCCCCCCCCACACACACACACACAAAATAAAAAAGAAAAAGAAAAAAAGAAGAAGATGATTTCGTCTTGTTACCTGTAAACGATGAAGTTAGGATTGGAGGGAGGGACGTGAACCCTCAACTTCATGTTTGGGACGATTTGGCTAATTTTATATATAATTATCTAATTTTCTATTAAATAAAAGGTGTGAGGGCGAAGACGTATTAACAATATGTTCGTAACATGGAAATCACATTAGGAAATTGAAGCTGAGTATTTAGCTAGAGCAACAAGTGTTATAGCAAAATTGATATTAGAAAAGGAGAAGAAGGTCGCGTTCAAGTTTTTTCACACATATATAACCAATCGATCCTGATGTTGAATTTGCAAACGCATTGTTTGATCAGTGTTGGTTTTGTTACTCTTCTAGAAAGGCAGCCCATTCCTCTTGGACCACTTGTCAAAAAGGAAACATTACAACAAAGAAAGCTACCAAGGAGAATAATTGTCAAAATCACCAACTTAATGGATATGGATCGTGTTGGAAAGTGCTATTGGATCGGGTTCACTCATAAGTGCGCTAATTAGACTATATTAGCTTATTAGTTTCTCCTCCTAAACTCTATCGTATAATGTATAAATACACCAATATGGATGGATGTAGAAAAAGAGATGCATATTAATAGACGGCTAGGATTTACAATAGAAACAAGGTACATCCCCTAAAAGATATCTAGATTGTGGACAAGAGTGTTCACCCATGTTGTGAGAATTTCCCGATGACCGGTAAGAGAAAAACATATGTGATTGAATTAGTACAATTAAGTCGATTGCCCCCATGCACGTATGGGATCAATTACTATAACTTTTTATAAGAGTCGTGGTTGCGCCAAATCCACTTTCGTTATTAAGCGTCTTAAACTAGTATTTACAATTCAAATACCACATGTCATATGCCAAAGTTCAATAAAATGGACAACAAAAAGTGAATAATTACAGAATGAACAAGATACATTTTTAAGCATTTACACCAACAGGAAATGAAACTTTACTCTTGTACATGTTTGATCTTTGCCGATTTTGTGTTTGCTAAAAATGGTTTGCATAAACTACCAGCCAGCACGTGTGGTAACAGGCAAACTGGCACGATCCAAAAGCTAAGGATCATGATAACTCTTGTTGCAGTAAGTTGTGACAACTAAGCCTATCACCCAAACTGATACTAAATGAGAACAACAACATCAAACCCCAAAGTAAGGCTTCTAGAACGAAACCGAACCACACATTTATTATAGTAGCAGAAAAATCTATAACAATTATACCATCAATCTCTCCAAAATCCGATGTCACGGTGTAAGAACCAACTAAGTACATCTCGAAGTCAAAATATACAAATGATAGTCCGAAAGGAACATAATCTGTCTCTGAATACAAAAACAAGACATAAGCTAAACAAAAGGAGGTAGTAGATCAACTCTGGAAGCATAGACGGACCGCTGTTTCGAAAATACTCCAAACACTGCTCGAATCAGCTATTGTGCGGTGCACTCGTACATGGATCTGCACCGAAAGGGCGCAATAGGGATGACTACGATCCACTTGTACTTAGTAGGGATCATAGGTCGACTGAGCAAAGTAGAAAATAAAGTATATAAAATACACACTATGGGCATGTCACCTAAAATCAGAAAATATCCCGAACGGTGGTCTACACGGTCTTTGCTAACAATTCTAAAATACATACATATACCAAAAACAAGTACGAGAAAGAAACACAAATAGATAAACATCAAATCAAACATGTAAATACAACACAGACTATACACAATACATTAAATGCAATGAAGATGGTGATGATGTGTGATGCACGAGGTTGTCGCACAACCTCCGTATACACCTACCGAGCTGTACTCTTGAGGTAGGGCCAATGGGGGTTCATCAACCCATATAAAATCCAATAACTAATACCAATCCAATATCCATAACTCTTCTCTGGCACATACATTGACAGAGGATTTTTAAAGATGTCATATTTTTTGTCAGAAAAAACCAGTATTTCCACGGTGGTACCAATATTTCATGAATGTATATGATATGAAGATGTAATGCTCACAACTACGTAGAATGAGAATCTCCAAATCCAACTAATATACCAACCATGTGAGCCAAAAATCCACTCAATACATCAACCATCCATGATCCAATATAGTCCATAAACCAATAGAGTAAGATATACGCTAATATGCCATTTGATACAACATAAATACCGACTTATACATTTTTCACCAAGAAGAAATAATCAATTACATAAATACCAGACCAACATCATATAAGATCCCGCACGATCACACATAACAAATAATGTCTCAAAACCACCAAATAGCAATAATATAGGTCCCCACATGGGCACAAAACAATAATAAAGTCATTTCTATGATTAGTTCTCACACCCATAACATACTTTTATATCAGTATTAACTACCCAGCCTAATCTGAAGAAAGTTAAGTCATAACCTACCTTGAATGTAGAAAACTCGATCGAAAAACCTCCAATCACAAAGCCTTCTTCTCACGAACGGCCTCGAATCAACTAAAATATACAAATATGGAATCTATGCATTAAAAGAAAGCAAACAATACCTATATTTCACATTTCTGGATCGAGGTACCCCCGAAATGAATTTTTGAAAAAGAAGGATAAAATAAAAAATTTCATTCAGAATATATTATCCATGATTAAAGGAACCCATAGAAGAAAACCCAAGTGAAACGGATTGAAATTGAGGTTTACATTGAAGAAATACTAATTTAGGCCTTACGGGCCAAAATTCCCAAATGTCACTTTTAAAATTGAGTTTTAACAAGCTTTAAATGACAAAATCAAAGAAAATTAATTGAAATAGGAATTTGGAGCTTACCCAAGCTTGAAAATGGAAGAAATCGCCCAAAAGCTCGAAAATTTGAAGCTTCAAGTATAAAAAATGGTTAAAAATCGAGAGAAAGGGGTATATATATTACTCAGGCATCGCTTAAGCGGTCATTCTGCCACTTAAGCAACCGTCTCTCAAGCGGCCAAATGTCGTTTTTGCGACACCCGCCACGCCTACACGTACGTTGCTTAAGCGAACCTAATGTCGCTTAAGCGGGCTTCTCTTAAGCGGCACCCCACAAGCAGCCTAGTCGCATGCACCAACTGAAGACTTAGAAAAATTTCAAGTCTTCGTCAACCCCTCTTGATTCATCCAAAATCCCGAGAATGCTAATGAACTATGCTACACTACTAAATTCGATTCGCCAGACTCAATGACGATATCAGATTTTCAAAAAAATATCGTTGTCACAAAATTGACCCCTGGAACCTATTGCCACAATTTTTTGAACTGAGGACCTAAATGAGATACCAAAGCCGTAAAATCACACCAACCATGTTATCAATCTAAAATTGACGTTCTGAATCTTCTGGCGCAGTCTATTTTTCCATCCAACATATATAACAATAAATGTTAACTGGAGTCAACTAATAAGCCTTATTAACCTCTAAAAACCACAAACTCACACAAATCACACCGAAATGCATTGAGAACTATGCCAATCATCTCCACACCTCAGAAATACCACAAAATAATCACAGAGAGGAGTAAAAAGGTCAAATCATACAGAAATGTATAATTCACAAAGATTACCAAAAGTCAAGACATTACATCATCCACCATTAAAAATCTAGTTCGTCCTCAAACTAAAGGCAAAGGAAGATACCCGAATCAGCAAAAAGCTAGATATAACTACCACACATATCAGACTCGAACTTTCAAGTAGCCTCATCTATAGGTCGATGTCTCCACTGGAGCTTAATCACTGGAGTATATCTACTATGCAACCGTCTAACATCCTTGGCTAGAATATAGGCAGGCTCTTCAACAAAACACAACCTCTTATCTAGCTGCATTAGATCCCAATGAATGACACGAGACTCATTCAGAATGTAATGTCGTAGTATAGAAACATGAAAAACTGGATGTACAACTGATAAATATGGGGGTAATGCTATCTCATAAGCCACATCCTCAATAGTCTGAAGAATTGTAAATGGTCAAATATATTTAGGGCTAAGCGTTCTCCTCTTTCCAAACCTCATCATGCCTTTCATGGGCGAGACACAAAGGAAGACTCGATCACCAACACTAAATCTTTAGGAATGAAGTGCATAATCTGTATAACACTTTTGCCTACTCTAAGCTGCGCGAAGTCAATCCTGAATAACCCAAACTCTATCCAAAGACTTGTGAAGCAAGTACGTACCTTGATATCTAATCTCAGAAACCTCAAACCAGCCAACTAGAGAGTAATAACGCCTATCATAAAAAGCCTCAAAAGGAGCAATCTCAATACTGGAATGGTTGATATTATTATATGCAAACTCCACCAAATCTAGATGTTTCTCCCATTGAACTCTAAAATCTATAACACAAGCACAGAATATATCCTCCAAAACCTGAATAGTTCGCTCTGACTGACCGTTAGTCTGGGTTGAAAGGATGTGCTAAGATCAACTCGGATATCTAACTCTTTTTGAAAAGTCTTCTAAATGTGAGATATTCATTGATCCTTGATCTAAGATGATGACACTGACACACCATTAAGGTGAAATATCTCATGAATATAGATACAAGCCAACCTTTCAGCACTGAAAAAAATTGAATCGAAATAAAATGAGTAGATTTGATCAATTGATCCACAATGACTCAAACACTATTAGAACCATGAGGAGTACGAGGCAAACCAGTCACAAAGTCTAGTGATCCATTTCCATTTTCACTCGGGAATGGGTAAAATCTCGAGTAAACCAATAGGCCTCAAATGCTCTACCTTCACCTGCTGGCAATATAGGAAATGAGCTACAAAATATGTTACATCCTTCCTCATACCACCCCACCAGCTGTGTTATCTTAAATTACTACATATCTTAGTCACTCCCAGATGGATGTAATACATAAAACAACGAGCCTCTTCCAGTATCGATCTTACCCAATCACCCACTTTTGGCATGTAAACTCAACCTCCAATCCTCAAAATAACATCAGAATCAAGTGAGGCTTCCTTAGTCCCACCACTCAACACCTTATCCCGGATCACTCTCAACCCAAGTTCATCAAACTGATGAGCCCAAATTTGCTTCATCAAAGAAGGCCTAATCTCCACAAATGCCAAAACATACCTAGGTGTTGAAATATCAATCTTAACTATCTGGTTAGCCAAATAATAAACCTTTAAGGCCAAAGGCCCTTCCTAGGTCAAAAGATGCAGTAAGCTACCATGCTAGTCGACTTCTAGCTTAAGGCATCTACAACCATATTAGCCTTGCCTGGATGATAGAGAATAGCAAGGTCATAATACTTAAACAACTTAAGCCGACGATGCTACCTCATATTAAGATCTCACTGGGAGAAGAAATACTAAAGGCTATGAGGATATGAGAATATCTCACGACGGACTCTATACAAGTAGTGCCTCCATAATTTCAAAGCAAAGACAGCCACATATTACTCTAAATCATGGGTAGGGTAATTCTTCTCATGGGGCTTCAACTGACGAGAAGCATACGCAATTAGCTTACCCTCATGCATTAACACATCACCTAACCCAACACCAAAAACATCATACTAGATGATAAAATCCATGACCTCCTAGGGAAATGTCAAGATAGGAGCTGAAGTAAACAAATTCTTAAGATTTTGAAAGCTTACCTCACAAGTTTAGACCACTAAAAGTAAATCTTCTTCTGAGTCAACTTAGTCAATGGATCCGCAATAGGTGAAAAACTCTTAATAAAGCTTCGATGGTAACCTGCCAAACTAATAAAACTCTAAATCTCGATAGTAGAAGTAGTCCTAGCCCAATCAAAAACTACTGCTATCTTGGCTGGATCAACCATAATAGCATCCTTGGTCACCACATGACTCAAGAAGGAAATTGACCCCAACCAAAACTCATATTTGGAGAACTTAGCATACAACTTCTCATCCCTCAATCTTTGGAGTACAATTCACAAATGCTCCTAATGATCGATCTCACTCTTGGAATAAATCAAGATATTATCTATAAATACAATAACAAAGGAGTTAAGATACAATTGAAATACCAGTTCATCAACTCCATAAATGTGGCTGGGGTGTTGGTCAACCCGAAGGACATAACCAAAAAATCATAATGATCATGTTGAGTCCAAAAAATTTTCTTCAAAATTTTTGAAGCTCTAATCCTCAATTGGTGATAATCGAATCTCAAATTAATCTTCAAAAACACCGAAGCACCCTAAAGCTGATAGAATAAATCACCAATATGAGAAAGAGGATATTTATTCTTAACTGTCACCTTATTCATTTTTTGATAATTAATACACATACACATAGACCCATCTTTTTCTTCATAAACAAGACAGGTGCACCCCAAGGTGATACACTAGGTTGGATAAATTCCTTATCTAATAATTCCTATAATTGATCCTTCAATTCCTTAACTCTACTAGGGCTATCCTATAACGAGGAACAGAGACGGGCTTGGTGCCCGTCTTAACGTCAATAACATGTCAATATCATGATTCAGAGGTGTATCAAGAAAATTAGTTGGGAAAACATCCATGAACTCACGATCAATACGAACATAATACAAAAGATGAAGGAAAATAATACTAGTATCATGAATATGAGCCAAATAAGACAACCACCCTCTCTCTACCAAACAATGAGTCTGAAGAAAAAATATAACTCTCATGGGACCTAATAGAGCATACCCTTCCAACCTATCCTTGGCATAATTGGCAGAGATAAATTCACAGTATTAGCATAACAATTTAGGATTATATGATAAAGAGCTAACCTATTCATACGCAAGATAACATCAAACTCTATCATGTCTAGGATAATCAAATATGCCAAGGACTCACGGCCAGGAAAGATCATAATACTTGATCAGTGTGGGTGATTCATCACTAGAGAATTTCCTATAGGAGTAGATACACAAATAGGTATGATAAGAGGCTCACTAAAAGAATCAAAACCCGAAGAAAAATATACAGACACATAGGAGAAAATTAACCCTGAATCAAATAATAAAAATGCATATCTGAAGGAAACAAGGATGATACCTGTAATAACAATATTAGAAGCCTCTATCTTTGGTCTGGCGGGTATAGCATAGGACTATCCCCATCCACCACCAGAATGAGTAGTCCTGTGACCACCACCATAGGTACTATTACCTTTGCTTTGCACATCTCTACCTCTCACTATCGATATAGAAGTAGGATGAAAACATAGTGAGGATAGTCCCAGGCCAAATGACCAACCTCATCATACACAAAGCTAACTTTGCTGCCCAACTCAATAAAGAGAGGTACCACTGAGCTAGAATAACCACCCAAAGTTGTTGAACCAGAAAACTCACTACCTGAACCCTGTAAAGCTGTATGCATGGGTTTTTTATGATGCCCATGAAAGCCTCTAGAATCTCTACCTAGAGGAGTGTGACCTCTAAACTTGCTCTAATGGCGCACCCTCTTTGTGCCTTTCTGAGATGCTCGAAGAATAGACTCAATCATCTTTGTATGATTCACTATACACTAAAATGATGCCCCTGACACTACCATCTGAATAGTAGCTAGCTAAAATAAAATATCCAACCCCTTCATGAACTTCTGAATCTTCTTAAACTTAATGACAATGTTGGCATAAAAATATCTAAACAAGGCATGAAAAGATGCCTCATCTTCACAACAGTCATGGATCCCTGCCCCAGGTGATCAAACTCATCCCTTATCTGATCTATCAATTTCATGGTTTGTATTTAAAACTATTAAATAAAAATCGAGTATATTCATGATTAACATCAAAATTTCTTAAAATAGGGAAAAAAGGTTTATACTTGAAAAATAAAGGATTCTTGGGACTCAATAAGTGAAAGGAATCCCATTGATGAATATCCCACCTACTTGAGTTGCTTGAAATCTTGAAGAAAATTTTGAGTGACTTGGAATGGTTGAATTCCTAGAAAACCTTATAATTTTATGATCTTGAGAAAGAGAGGAGATGAGGTATTGCTAACTGATGAAGAATTGGGCAAATAATTCCCTTATTGGGTTTTAAATCGTCAATTAGGCATTTAAGGTGAGGGGAAAATATCAAATCTCCCATTAAATCTTTAATAATAATGCTGGAAATATACGACCTCCATGGCACGGAGGCTATCATAGAGGCTAGCCTTCATGGCACAGTATGTATCGCAGAGACTAACCTCCGTGACACTTCGTGTACCATGGAGGGGCAGTCTCCATGACACGTTCTAATCACGGTGGTATTCTGCCTCTATGTTCCAAAAACTCCCTAAACCCCTTTCGAGAATTCTAAAACTCTCTGGATGACCCTTTTAACACCCTTAAACATTTTTTAACTCATAAATCAACATTTCAAACTTGGGAAGGCCAAAAATGAAATGTTTGAAATCTTGGGGTCATAAAATGGTCATGTAACTTGGACTTAGTGTGAATTAAATGATTTTGGGACTTCTAAACATGGGATGACTAGCTGGAAACTAGTCTAAAATCTTATGGGGTATTATAATATTTGCCTCTTGGGATCATTCATCCCCAAATAAAACTATCTAAGCAGAGATACTTAGAAGACTGAGATCATGCACTAAATACTTATGAGCTGAATCATGATTATGTAACTAAATCTAAAACATGATGCATAGGTTGAATTGAATTTATGAATGCATGCTATGACATGAGGATGGTTGGATAGCTGAGATAGAATATGAGAGAATCAATTTAAGAGAAACCATTACCTTAAGATTAATTTGAATTTGTAGAGAAAAGATAGGGGTAGAGAAAAGATAGGGGTACTTGGCTCGAATATCTGCTTCTGCTTCCTAAGTGGCTCTCTCAATGGATTGATTTCTCCATAAAACCTTAACTAAGGGAATTTTTTTATTCCTTAGCCTACGAATTGATGATCAAGGATCTCAACTGGGACTTATTCATAGGAAAGGCTATCTTTCACGCCCACACTCTCTAGAGGAGCAACATAAGCTGGGTCACTAATGCATTTCTTTAACAAGGAAACATGAAATACTGGTTGCACTGATGTCAAATCTACAGACAACTCTAACTCATATGCTACCTTCCCAAAATAGCTTAAAATCCTATATGGGCCAACATAGCAGGGACTGAGCTTTCCTTTCTTACTAAATCTCTTTACCCCTTTCATGGGTTAAATTTTCAAATAAACTAAGTTGCCAACATCAAACTTAAGATCTTTTATCCTCACATTTGTATAATATTTCTAATGACTTTGGGATGCCTTCAGCCTTTCTTGGATTAAATAAAATTTCTCCATCATCTCATACGCTGAATCTGTCCCTATCAAAGCAGCCTCACCTACTTTAAACCAATCAATAGTATATTTATAGCTCTTTCTATATAGAGCCTCAAACGGAGCCATCTGAATACTATAGTGATAGCTGTTGTTGTAGGCAAACTCAATCAAAGGTAAATGTTCACCAACTACCCTTGAAGTCGATAACACAAGCCCTCAACATATCTTCTAATGTCTGAATGATTCGTTCTTCTTAACCATCTCTCTGAGGATGAAAATCCGTACTGAGATGAACTTGGGTACCAAAACCCTTTTGAAAAGCCTTCCAAAAATAGGAGGTAAAACTGAGTACCTCTATCTGAAATAATAGTCAATGGGACCCATGCAACTTTACCAACTCCCTGAGTTTGAGTCTAGCATAATCCTCAGCTAAAAACTAAGTATCAATTGGTAAGAAATGGGTTGACTTGGTTATTCTATACCAAATCGAATCATATTGACGATGCGTATGAGGTAATCGTGTCATAAAATCCATGTTCACCACTTCCTACTTCTATGTGGGGACGCTGAACTCCATAAGCATATGACTATGAATTTGGTGTTCAACCTTAACTTTCTAACAATTCAAACACTTAGCCATAAAATTTGCAATATCTTTCTTCATACCATTCCACCAATAGATTTCTCGCAAATCATGATATATCTTAGTGGCCCTTGGGTTAATAGAATATTGCACACCATGCGCCTCTGCTAATATTCGTTTTCTTAAACAAACCATACTCAAAACACATAACCTACCCTAACAATGAATCACACCATCTCTCCCTTAGGAGAAAACCTCAACCTTTGAATCTTGAACTGCCTACTTCAACCTGACCAAAATAGGATCCCTCTCTTGTTTTTTTTTTTTCACTTTGGCCACCAATGATGATTCTAAACCTTTCTGAACCCATATACTACCTTCGGCCAAATCAACCAGCTGAACACCTAACCTAGGAAACTTGTGAACCTCACAGACTAACTCCTTATTTTCTTCAACATGTGCAACACTTTTTATAGACATTCTGCTAAGAGCATCGGCTACTACTTAGCCTTACCCAGGTGATACAATACACTCATATCATATTCTTTCTGTAATTCAATCCACCTTCTCTGATGAAGATTTAGATCCTTTTGAATGAACACATGCTATAAACTCTTATGATCCGTAAACACTTCCATATGAACCCCATATAGATAATGCCTCTAAATTAGTAAGAAAAAGAAAACTGTTGCCAACTCAAGGTCATAGGTCGTGTAATTCTTCTCATGGGGTGTAAGCTATCTAGAGTCATAGGTTATGACCTTACCTCGCCGTATCAAAACACAACGAAGACCTACTATAGAAGAATCACAATAGACGACAAACCCATCAGAACCCTCTGGTAGAGTTAATACTGGAGCAAAAGTAGGTCGAGTCTTTAACTCCTAAAAACTCTTCTCGCAGGAATCTGACAGCTAAAATTTGACTTTTTTCTGAGTCAATCGAGACATGGGAGAAGCAATAGAAGAAAATTCTTCAACAAACCATCTGTAGTAACCAACTAAACCCAATAAAATCTTGATATCTGATAGAGAGATGGTTCTAGGCTAATTTCTTAATACTTTAGTCTTTTGAGGATCAACTCGAATGCCATTATCAGAAATTATGTGACCAAGGAAAGCTACTGATCTCAACCCGAATTCACACTTACTAAAATTAGCAAATAATTGGTGATCCTTAAGGGTCTGCAATACAATTCTCAAATGGTCTGCATGACCACCTTCACTATGAGAATAAATGAGGATGTCATCTATGAAGACTATAAAAAATATGTCCAAGTGATGCTTGAACACCCTGATCATCAAGTATATAAAAGTTACAAGAGCATTTGGTAATACAAAAGACATAACCAAAAATTTGAAGTGACCAATAAAGTTTTGAAGGCTGCATTTGGGATGTCACATTTCCTGACTCTATGCTGATGATAGCTGAATCTGAGGTCTATATTAGAGAAATAGCTTGCACCTTGAAATTGGTCAAATAAGTCATCAATCCTGGGGAGAGGATACTTATTCTTGATTGTAACTTTGGTTCAACTGACGGTAGTCAATACATATTTTGAAGGAACCATCTTTCTTAAGCACGAAGAGAACTGGAGTACCCCATAGAGAAACACTAGGCCTGATAAAACCATTATCTAAGAGGTCTTTCAATTGATTCTTTAATTCCTTAAGCTCAAATGGAACCATTCTGTAAGGTGGAATTGAGATAGGCTAGGTATTTGGGAGAACATCTATTCCAAAGTCAATTTTTTCATAAGAGGAACTCTGGGAATATCTTCAGGGAACACTTTTGGAAACTCATTCATTATTGGTACTGACTAAAGACTCAAAGTTTAGAATTTGTATCCTTGACTTAGATGAGATGGTAAATACAACCCTTGGAAATCATCCTTCTTGCCTTAAGGTAGGAGACAAATCGACCGATAGGCACCGTGGTACTATCCCTCAATTCTATGACAGTTATTAGAAAACTAGAATTAGACTATTACATTTTTATAGTTAATTGAAGCATAGAGCGAGTGGAGCTAATCCATGACGAGAATGATATCAAAATTTTTCATCTCTAACTCCACAAGATCTACTGAAGTGACTTTCTGAGGCACTTTGACTGCGCAATTTTTGTATACCCATCTAGCTGTAATAGAGTGTAATGCCCTGAAAATGGGACTCGAGATGTCACACGGTGCTCAAGACTACGAGTAACCCCAAGCTAACCCTTTGAGACTTCTTCTAATTTTGGAACTCATAATAAATATAACTTAGGCGTATGAAATACTAAATTTACTGTCTTAACTAAGCTGAGTTTAATTGAACATAATGTCTAAAAGTATTTAACTAAATAGTCTATACAACCAAATACTTGAAATCTGAAATATAACTAGCAGTCTGACAAGTCTCTACTACCAACAACTAGAGAGCCACTGGGACAGACCCTCGCTAACTTGATCCAAACTAAAAGAAACTAATCAAATACTACATAAAGCTGAAAAGCTGAATAACTGGGTCCTCAAACTATGAGGATTCACCAACTATTGGGACGTAGATAGAAATACTCGCGGTCAATTGCGTTGCTGGAACTGAGTACCCGAACCTACATTATTAAACAATGTAGCACATAGACGTATATGTAAATCAATACTTTTTGAATGTAATGAGTATATGGGGGTGATTGCATAAGTAAAACAATAATTCAATAATTCAAATAAACTTTCAAAACTATATGCTAAATGTGAGTGACTCACCTTGGCTTGAATGATCAAAACTGACGTGATAAAGTATACAAGAAATTCCTGTGAGCCATCAAACTTAGTTCTTATAATACTTTACTTTGGTTTTGTTCTTTAAATTATGTAGGCTAAGTGAAAAAATGCCACCCTTATCAATCTTAAAACTTAAAGCTAAAATTTGATAACTGAAGTCTTAGGTAAGATAATATCTGAGTAAATTTGTGAGCCTTTACCCTTAGTTTTCTCAAAACTATTCTGACATTTTGTTTTAGGATTTAGGGGATTTGGAAGGTTTTTCCAACTGACATACACTATTGTAATACCTCAGGAAATTTTTTGTTGAAATTTTGTGCATAAACGTGTTGGGTTCTATCTTCTAGAATGAATTATAAATTTTTCGTGTGGAATATCTTATATTATGACCCATCATTGTGTAGAGTATCAAATAAGATTTCCAACGATATGTGGATCATTCAAAATGGACACCCGAGCGACAAGTTATGAACATTCCGATCGAACCGTGGATAGTAGTGAACAGTAAAACGTACAGGAAAAAGTACTGAGGCCTGGCGTATTTTTGCTCCAACTTTAAATGATCATAACTCCTTGTACATAATGATATAGGTGATCTACTATATATCAACGGAAAGCTCTACGAGTCCTCTTTCCAATGAAATTAGATTCATCCAATTTGTCTATCGGAGCAAAAAGTTATGGTCGATCTACTTCAGCCTATCAAAAGTAAATTTTTGGATAAACTTCAAACAATCATAACTCCTCGTACACAATGACCTGGGTGAGATACTATATATCAATGGAAAGATATGAGATTTGTCTTTCTAATGAAATTAGTTTCATCCAATTTAGATATCGGAGTAAAACGTTATGGTTGATCTACTTTAGACTATCAAAATAATCCACCAAAGGACTGATTCAAGAATTATTTGATTTTTAGGGGCGTTTTGGTCATTTCCTATCACCCAAAATCCATCCAAACCCTATACTAAAGTCTATTAGAAGCATTATATGTTATATTTCATCAAATTCCCTCAAAAAGAAAATCCTAAGCTCCTACATCCAACTCCAATAACCTCTAAAGTTCACCATTAATTCTGTAAATTTATTCAAGATTCCAAGTTCCTAGTTCGAGAACTCCAAGAACCATCATTCAAAGGTATGATTAACATCTCAAAAATGAGTATCAATCTAAAGTTCATCATTCAAAGTATGTGGGGTTTTTCAATAAGAACTTTCTTTCGTTCTTGTGCCCAAAAGTAATTTTCTTTACAAAGGCATGATTTTTATTTGATTTTTACGAATTTGAAGCATGAACCCATATCTTATGATGATTATTATGAAATCTTGATGTTTATGATTTTGAAAGATGAATTTACATGTGTGGAGATATAAAGCATGAATCTTGAACGATATTTATCATGATTTTGATATTTGGGTCGTGAATCCCCATTGGAAATTGTGTTTTTTTAAAAAGTGTGTGTTATAAGCACATTGATGTTGAATATTTGAGATATTTTGAATGATTTTACCTTTTGATCTTAATGGAGTTGTTTTAAACTCGAGTGTGAAACAAATTCACAACGTGGTTGATTTTGATAGATGGGAATCATGATGGCTCCCGATGTATATTTATGTATTATTAAAATTGTTTTGTTGCGGATGGTCTTTGAAATGATCTGAGCTAAGTCTGGGAGAAATCTTTAGCACCGAGTGGGAGGTATAAATCGACCTTTCTTTCCTAGAACTACGTGCCCCCGTAGGAGTGAGCCTGAGAATGATTTATATAGTGATCACTAGTTTGTGTGGATTTGATATCGATAGTCCTACTCTAATGGCAAGGATAGGATGGCTCTCCCCAACGTGGGTTGTATGTTGGACTCCATATAGCACACATGGTTTATATCGGTTATAGGATCTCCTAGTGTGTGTGTGTTTCCTTGTGTCTATGGTGAATGGTGTAGTGATTTGAAAGTGGAATTGTGACAGTTATTCTTTCAAAAGATTTAAATGATATTTACATTATGAGAATTGATATTCTTGATGAACTGAAAGTGATTGACAAATTATATGATAACTCGCATGTGTTATTGTACTTATTTCTTCCTCTCATAATTATGATGATTTTCTTCGGGCTATGTGAGTCTTTCATACATCCTACATATTTCTTATAAATAATTATGATGATGATGTTTATAAAACTGCATACACCCTCATATACTTGGTTTCTTTCCATGGTACTGACCCACATCTTCGAATGTGGGCTGCATTTTCTTGGAATGTAGATTCAGGTGCTCAGTTCCAGGTTCGACAGTGATTCTTCGGGCATGCTGTTCTACATCCTCTGTTGTGGTGAGTCCTCATGTTCTGAGGACGTGATGTCTGATGTTGGTTTCATAAAATTGTTTACATTTGATAACTGAGTATGAGTCAGTTGGGGCATGTCTCAATGGATCGCTGATTTTATTGATTTTCTTAGAGGCTTGTCAGACTAGTATAGATATTGGGAGTTGACTAATAAGTCATATTTTGTTATATTTCTGAAATTCTTTTATTCTTGGATGATGATTACTCTGTTGATATTTGAGGGTTATTTATGAAAACCCCGTTGATTTGTGTTGAACTGAATGAAAATGGCTCAAAGGGTTAGCTTGGGGCTACTCGTAGCCTCAACCACCGTGTGACGCTTTAGAACCCATTTTTGGGGCATTACAAACTTGTTATCAGAGCCTAAGGTTTTAAGGTATCCTAGGATGTCTGACAAGCCACGTTAAGTAGAGTCTTGATCATCGGTGTATAGCGCGCCACACTATGAGCAAGAGGCTACTAGACGTTTTAGCAAAAAGTGTGATTCTTTCTTTCAGAAGTCTATCATGCTTAAAGTGTCTCTCTCTGCTATTGATTCGTGCTCTCCTGTCTTTTAGGTTAACTAATACCCCAATAGCTTTCATGGACCTCATGAATTGAGTGTTCAGACCTTATCTAGATACGTTTTTCATAGTGTTCATCGATGATATACTGGTGTACTCCCGTAGTGAGGATGAACATTCAGATCATCTTTCAACTATCTTGTAAACCCTTAGAGATCATAAGTTGTTTGCCCAGTTTAGTAAGTGTGAGTTTTGGCTAAGGTCAGTTGCTTTTCTGGGTCATATCATTTCTTCCGAGGGTATTAGAGTTGATCCCCAAAAGACCAAAGCTGTTAAAAATTAGCCTAGACCTATTTCTCTGACTGATATCCAAAGTTTCTCGGGTTTAGCTGGCTATTACCGCTATTTTGTTGAGGGTTTCTCCTCTATAGCGTCTCCTATGACTCGGTTGACCCAAAAAAAGTGAAGCTCTTATGGTCCAAATCTTGTGATAAGAGATTTCAGGAGTTGAAGACTCGACTCACTTCAGCCCCTTTTTTGACTTTGCCTGATGGTGTTGATGATTTTGTGGTGTACTGTGATACTTCGAGAGTTGGGTTGGGTTGTGTATTGATGCAGAAGGGTAAGGTGATAGCTTATGCTTCTAGACAGTTGAAACCCCATGAGAAAAATTACCCCACCTATGACCTTGAGTTGGCTGCTGTTGTGTTTGCTTTGAAAATCTGGAGACACTATTTGAATGGTGTCCATGTTGATATTTTCACTGATCATAAAAGTCTACAGTATGTGTTTACCCAGAGAGAATTGAATCTTAGACAGAGATGATGGTTAGAATTGTTAAAAGACTATGATATGAGTGTGTT
>NC_061116.1:40573780-40575185 GCF_002878395.1 Capsicum annuum
GTCTAGAAGCATAAGCTATCACCTTATGCTTCTAGACAGTTGAAACCCCATGAGAAAAATTACCCCACCTATGACCTTGAGTTGGCTGCTGTTGTGTTTGCTTTGAAAATCTGGAGACACTATTTGAATGGTGTCCATGTTGATATTTTCACTGATCATAAAAGTCTACAGTATGTGTTTACCCAGAGAGAATTGAATCTTAGACAGAGATGATGGTTAGAATTGTTAAAAGACTATGATATGAGTGTGTTGTACCATCCGGGCAAGGCCAATGTTGTGGAGGATACCCTAAGTAAAGTGTCCATGGGTAGTGTTTCGCATGTGGTAGAAGGTAAGAAAGAGTTGGCTCGTGATGTACATCGTTTGGCTAGATTGGAGGTTAGGTTGTTTGACTCTGCTGAAGGTAGTATAGGGGCTCAGAGTAGTTCCGAATCCTCCTTGGTTTCGGAAGTGAAGGAAAAAAATACTTAGATGCTAGTTTGGTCAGGCTAAAGGAGTCAGTCAAGGACCAAAAAGTAGAGGTTTTTTCCCAAGGGGGAGATAGTGTGTTGAGATTGCAGGTTAGATTGTGTGTCTAGAATATTGATGATCTGAGATAGAGGATTATGGCTGAAGTTCACGGGGCACGACATTCTATTCATCCTGGTGCCACCAAGATGTACCAAGACTTGCGGGAAATCTATTGGTTGAGTGGCATGAAGAAAGATATAGCATCATTTGTAGATAAGTGTGCAACATGCCAACAGGTTAAGGTTGAACACCAAAGACCTGGTGGTATGATGCAAGAGTTTAGTATTCCCACCTGGAAGTGGGAAGAGATAAATATGGACTTCGTGATTGGTTTACTTCCTTCCCGACGCCATCATGATTCCATTTGGGTTGTGGTTGATAGGTTGACTAAGTCTGCTCATTTCTTGCCTATTCATACTTTATATACTGCTGAGGATTATGCTAGATTGTATATCCGAGAGCTAGTTAGACTGGATAGAGTTCCCTTGTCTATCATTTCGGATAGGGTACTCATTTCACTTCGCAATTTTGGGAAGCTTTTCAAAATGGTCTTGGTACCCAAGTGCTTTTGAGTTCTGGTTTTCATCTGCAGACCTATGGTCAGGCTGAGCAAACCATCCAGACCTTAGAGGATATGTTGAGAGCTTGTCCACTTGACTTTAAGGGAAGTTGGGATGATCACTTATCATTGATAGAGTTTGCTTACAATAACAATTTCTACTAGAGTTTGCTTACAATAACAGTTTCTACTCTAGTATTGGCATGGCTTCGTTTGAAGCCTTATATAGGAGGAAGTGTAGATAACCCATAGGTTGGTTTGAGGTGGGTGAAGCAGCTGTGAGTGGTCTTGATTCGGTATTTGAGGCTATGGAAAAAGTTAAGTTGATTAGGGAAA
>NC_061116.1:40578185-40585990 GCF_002878395.1 Capsicum annuum
GTACGTTGGACTCCATGTAGCTCACATGGTTTATGTCAGTTATAGGATCTCCTAGTGTGTGTGTGTTTCGTTGTGTCTATGGTGATGGTGAAGTGATTTGAAAGTGGAATTGTGAAAGTTATTCTTTCGAAAGATTTAAATGATATTTACACTATGAGAATTGATATTCTTGATGAACTGAAAGTGATTGACAAATTATATGATGACTCACATGTGTTATTGTACTTATTTCTTCCTCTCATGATTATGATGATTTTCTTCGGGCTATATGAGTCTTTCATACATCCTGTATATTTCTTATAAATAATTATGATGATGATGTTTATAAAACTGCATACACTCCCATATAATCGATTCCTTTCCATGGTACTGACCCACATCTTTGGATGTGCGCTGTATTTTCTCGGAATGTAGGTTCAGGTGCTCAGTTCCAGGTTCGACAGTGATTCTTTGGGCACACTGTTCTATATCCCCTGTTATGGTGAGTACTCATGTTCCGAGGACGTGATTTCTGATGTTGGTTTCATGGAATTATTTACATTTGATAACTGAGTATGAGTCAGTTGGGGCATGTCTTAATGGCTCGCTGGTTTTATTGATTTTATTAGAGGCTTGTCAGACTAGTATAGATGTTAGGAGTTGACTAATAAGTCGTATTTTGTTATCTTTCTAAAATTCTTTTATTCTTGGATGATGATTACTCTGTTGATATTTGAGGGTTATTTATGGAAACCCAGTTGATTTTTGTTGAACTGAATAAAAATGGCTCAAAGGGTTTGCTTGGGGCTACTCGTAGCCTCAACCATCGTGTGACGCTCTGGGACCCATTTTCTGGGGCGTTACAACAATGTTAGCTATCATGATATCCAACGTCATGTTCCCCTTAAGGGAAAATCTCACGTTGGGGAGAGATGTCATACTCTTGCTAAGAAGTATAACCTTATGTTAAGTGATCACTGACTTAGCCCACTATGGGCACTTAATCTTAATACTATGGTGGCTCGTAGTTTTGGGACATGAGACCTTGAAATCATACCCACCACGATGCTAAATACTACTCCCATACTTATTGCTCAGAGCTTTAGAAAATTCACCTTAAAATAGCACAAGGGTTTATAATGAAAACAACTATGCTTTTTTCTTTTAATCACGAACTATATGAACAATGTGGATTCCTTATCTTAGCTTAGGATCAAAGATCAATTCTTTCTTAAATCTTTGTGAACAATCATCAAAGAGGCATAAAATATGATCTTCTTGAAATATCAATACTTAATCTTGGAGCTTAAAACCCCATGCTTTAAAATCATGTCAAATCACAACAAACTTCATGCTCAATAGTAATAATCTTGAAATAATTTAACAATTCTAGTCAAGATAATGAAATTCAATTCTTGATATATGAAATCAAGTCTCAAGCATAAACATATGAAAGTACATAGCAATTCAACACTTAAATCACTTGTAATTTCATAAGCTTCAAGTAACAATAATTGGGTATGAACCCTAAATTGAAATTCATGTAAAATTCAACTTTTAAAACTAGTTTTGGCCACAAGGATGAAAGAAGTATCCTTGTTCATGACCCCACATACCTTGTTGGATTAATTGAATATAAAAGCTTGAACTTTTGAATCTCTAATGGTGTTCTTGAAGCTTCTTCTTGAACTTCTTAAACCCAGAAGCTTGGATTATTGACTTTCTTGGAGAAGGATTAATGGAATTATTCTTGATTTCTTAGAGCTAGGATTTTGTTCTTAGAGAGGAAAAAGATGAATAATAAAGTATCTATGCTACTTGAGGCTCAAATTATGAGTTTTAGGTGGATTTGGGTGAGGGTAAATGACTCAAATACCCCTATGGACTCGTTATTTATCAACATAAAACTGGGCACCAATGAGATTAGAGGTGCATTACGTCGCTCACTATGACGCGATAGGCAACGCATTGCATTTCCCTCCTCGATGCGACCACTAACGTGATGCATCATATTGCGTTGACACTTTGTTTCGGCCATCCGAACATGCCCCAAACCTTCTAAAAAAATCTGAAACACACTCTATAGGTGCTATGGACTACCCCAATCATGAAACAACTTAAAAATTTACATTCCAAAGTCAGAAAGGTTGAAAATAAAGTCATCAAAGTTTTGAGGCCAAAAATGAGACTAAGTCTCCAACACTTAGATAAAATTTTAGGTCCTAAGTCTCTAATACGCCCATTCTTAGTTGAGTTGAACTGGGGAGAATATGAGATATTACAATATGTCCCCCTTGGAAACATTTTTCCTCAAATGAGGCTAGTTAAGATGAGAATTTTAAGGAACTGAAGCTATATATTGACGGACATAATTGAAAACATAACAACATAGTTGAATCTAAATCATGATGAATGACTGAACTAATCTGTGAATGCATGCAATGACATGAAGATAATCAAATGGATGGAACTAAGACTGGAAAAGAATTAAGCTAAATAATACTGTTACCTTAGGCCGAGTCAGAGTTTTTAGAGAAAAGGTAAGGGTAATTGGTTTGCATGTCTGCTTTAGCTTCCCAAGTGGCACCCTCAACGGACTAATTCCGCCAAAGAACTTTGACCAAGGGAACTTCTTTGATCCTTAGTCTTCAGATCTGGTGATCAAGAATCTCTACTGGAAGTTCTTCTTATGAAAGGTTATCCTGAATATCTGTGCTTTCTGGAGGGACTACATCAGCTAAATCATCCATACACTTTCTCAATAAGGATACCTGGAATACTGGTAAACTGATGAAAAGTCTGTAGGTAGCTCAAGCTCATACGCTACCTTCCCAACATGACTCAATATCTTGTAGGGACCCAAATATTGGGGACTAAGCTTTCCCTTTTTGCCAAATCTCTTCTCCCCATTCATGGGTAAAATCTTTAAATAAGCTAAGTCATCGACTTCAAACTCATGATCTCTCTTCCTTACATCTGCTTAAGATTTCTGATGACTCTGAGCTGCTTTCACTCTCTCTTTCCAATCTATTGGGCTTTCCCCATGGCTTCAGACACTATTTCTGGCCCTATCAAAGAAGACTTACCTACTTCAAACCAACCGACAAGTGATCTAATCTCCTCCCATAAAGAGCTTCAAACTAGGCCATGTGAATACTAGAATGGTAACTGTTATTGTAGGAGAATTTGATCAACGACAAGTGGTTATCCCAACTGTCTTTGAAGTAAAAAATGCATGCCCTCAACATATCTTCTAGGGTCTGAATGGTCCACTCAGCCTGATAATCTATCTGGGGGTAAAAAGCTGAGCTGAGATTAATTTGGGTACTAAGACCCTTCTGAAAGGCTTCCAAAAGTGAGAGGTAAATTGGGTACATCTATCTGAAATGATGGACAAAGAAACTCCGTATAATTTGACTAACTCTTTATTATACAGTCTAGCATAGTCTTCATTTGTGTAAGACGTGTGGACTGGCAAGAAGTAGGATGATTTAGTCAATCTATCTATAATAACCCAAATTGAATTATGTTGCCGACACGAATAGGGTAATCTTGTTGCAAAGTCCATGTTCACCTCTTCCCACTTCCAAATGGTAATACCAAACTCCTGCAAGGTGCCACCAGGTATTTGGTGTTCCACCTTAACCTGTTTACAAGTAGCACACTTGGACATGAATTCTACAATATCTTTCTTCATTCCTTGCTACCAATAGACTTCCCACAAGTCGCGGTACATCTTAGTGACCCCTGGGTGAATTGATTAAGGCACACCATGCGCTTCTACCATAATCCCCTGTCTTAAATTGTCAACGCATGACACACATAATCTACTCTGGTATCTCAACACACCATCTCCCCCTTGGGAGAAAACCTCTACCTTGTGGTCTTTAACTAATCCCTTTAACTTAACTAAACTAGAGTCCTTATCTTGCTTCTCTTTCACTTCACAAACTAAAGAAGCTTCTGAACTACTCTGAACCCAAACACTTCCCTCAGCTGAGTCAACCAACCTCATAACCAATCTAGCTAACCAATGAAATTCTTAAACTAATTATTTCTTATCACTCTCTACATGCGCAACACTGTCCATAGACAGTCTACTAAGGGCATCTGCCATAAAATTAGCCTTGCCTGGATGGTGTAAAATGCTCATGTCATAATCTTTAAACAATTCTAACCACCTTCTCTGATAAAGGTTTAACTCTCTCTGCATAAACACATACTATAAGCTCTTGTGATCCGTGAACACATCATCATGCATCCCATAAAGATAGTGCCTAGAGGCTTAAGCTGTCCAGAGTAGGGTAGTTTTTTTCATGAGGCTTAAGATGTATAGAGTCATAGGCTATGACTTTAACTTTATGCATAAAAACCCAACCCAGACTAACTCTAGAAGCATCATAATAAATAGTAAATCCATCTGTATCGTCAGGTAACGCCAAAACTAGGGTTAAAGTAACTCGACCCTTCAACTCTTGAAAACTCTTCTCACAGGAATTTGACCACTGGAAATTAACTTTATTTTGGTTCAATATAGACATGGGGGACACAATATATGAAAACCCCTCAACAAACCATAGGTAATAGCCAGCTAAACCCAAGAAACTCCTGATGTCGTATGGAAAGATGGGTCTAGGCCAGTTTCTCACTGCTTCGGTCTTTTGAGGATCAACTCTAGCGTCATCACTAGAAATAATATGACCAAGAAAAGCTACTGATCTTAGACAAAATTTGATGAACAACTGGTGATCTCTAAGAGTTTGAAACATAATTCTAAGATAGTCTACGTGGTCATCCTCGCTACAGGAATAAAGAAGAATGTCATTGATAAAAACTATGAAAAACATTTCTAGGTACTGTCTGACTACTTGGTTCATCAAGTCCAGGAAGGCTACTGGGATATTTATTAGCCTGGAGGAAATGACTAAAAACTCAAAGTAACTGTAACGGGTTTTGAAAGCTATCTTTGGGATATCACATTCCCTTACTCTAAGTTGATGATAGATTAAGGAGCATCACAATAAGGACACATCACGGCAATAGTCCTATCACGGTGAGGGAATTCAACTACCGCGATTAGACTGCATCTTGATAAGTCTGTTGTGTCCTGTTTTGAATTTAAATGCCTGAGAGGCAATTGGGTTTTTTACCCCTAAACTCAATTATTAATAACATGACTTAAGCATCAGTTAGGGCATAATTTTTACCCTTCTTATCCAATTTTCCTCCCAAGAAATCCATTTTCTTTCCTCAAGAACACAAATTCAATTCTTTCTCTCCAAGAAATTAAGAATTCAAGTTCCCTAAGTTCAAGAACCTTTAAGAAAGCATCAAGATAGGTGTTTCTTTCTCAAGTTAAAGGCTTAAGATATGTGGGAGTTCATCCATGGGTCCCCTTTACCCATGGATCCCAAAAACCTTCTTTTCAATTAAAGTATGGATTTTTTCATTTATTATGAAGTTGTATATATTCAAAATACATTTAAATCATGTTTGTCCTTAGTAGTTTGACTCAATTCAAGTCCTAGTATGATCCTATGAAAATATTGGTTATCTCATGTCTCAAGTTTTGATTTTCATGTCGTGTTCAATTGAATTTCATGTCATAATATCAAATTATGAATTTAGCCATGCAATCATGTTGTTTTCACATGTTTTGAGACATTCCCATGTTTCTGTCTATGATTCCCAATTATTTGCTAAAATATATGTGCTTTTGGGCCTTTGAACCATAATCACTTATTACAGTATTTCAAGTTTGATATTGTATCTTATACTCATTCAATACTTGTGGGTTATAAACAATCGATACCTATGTGTTTTTACATATTTGCATTTCCAAATAACAAGTCAGTTAGAATCATGATTTTATTCCCTTATTCAGATTATCATTTTTATAATGAACTCACCGATTTTATTTTATGTTAAAGACATCAGTTTACATGTTCATGGTTACTTCAGATCTTGCAAGCACTGTCACTTTTCAGAATATAATATTTGAGTATATCAATCATTAGAGCATGCACCAGTTTATGCTTCTAGTGTCAGTTAATTGGGAGTGGAATTTAGCACCTAGCGAATATAGGGGTGACAACTTTCCCATAAGTTAGGCAGAGTCGTTAGTAGTAGTTTCTGTATTTCAAAACTATATAGTCAGTCTAGAATATGAGGAGTCACCCATCAGTTTAGTCTTGACTTCCTCTTAGGGGTCACCGATCAGTTTAGGCTTGATACCCTGGTCCTTTGGGACATCCGATTAATAAATCCACACAGCCAGTGTTAGTACTTGTGGCACAGTACTGATACCTTTCTAACTGGGGATATAGGTTGGACCCTGATTAGCTTAGATTGGGGCATGTCGATTAGATGATACCTCCCACAGTCTTAGTATAGTATTCAATTTAGTTTCAGTTCAGGTTTGCTTGACCAAAGTATAAAGATTCTTAGCTATTCGGTTATCATATTTCAGTCTTTCAGGATACACATTATTTTAGAAATAATCTTATGCTTAGTCTTACATTTTCAGATACTATAGTTTTCATGCATTCATGCTCAGTTATCTTATGTTGTTCAGTTAGTCCTTATCTCATATGCACAGTACCCCATAATTTTAATCCAGTTATTCAGATTAAGTATAGTTTAATTTTACAAGATCAATATTCAGTTATTAGCTAGTCAGTATCCAGATACCTATTATTCAGTATTCAGATACCAGTCATTCAGTATTCAGCTATCAGTCATTCAGTTAATCAGTTCATCTTAGTATATGTTATGTTTACTTTTGTATGTTTAAGCATTCGTTCTTAGTATATTTATATATTCAGATCCTTGAGTTATGTCGGTTTCCATCATGTAGTTTCAGACCCAGTATTCATATAGTATCCATGTTTTACTGTTTTCTTGCTTCAATTCTACTTATATTACAAAAGTAAAGTTTTTAAGAAACAAAGTTTAATGATTCACCAGTTTATCAGATTATCTTGTTACTTATGCGTTGAGATACTTCAGCTTTCAGTCTATTTAGTCTCTTAGTGAGTCTACTTACACTCAGCATGTATGTTTTAAGATTTCATATATAATCACTTTTACTTATTGCATTTACCCCCACTTACTCAGTACATTCCAGAAGTGCTGATCCATATATACGTCTGTTTGGATACATTATTTCATAATGTAAATACCAGTTGTAGCCCATACCTCATGATCAAAAAGTTGTAATTTCTAGTCAGCTGGTGTGAGTTCTCCTATTTCAGGGACTCCAATCAGATGTTGTTCATGTACTTTACTTTTATTATTCATATATATTGATTGGTGGTAGCTGGAGTCATGTACCAACTATCTATGGTTAGTATTGTAGAGGCTTTATAGATAATCAGTCAGAGTCATGAAATGTAAATTTTAGTTTCACTTCAGTTTTATTAGATCATAAATTTATTTGTTACATACTTGTAACGCCTCAAAATCGAATCCCGAGATGTCACACGGTGCTTAAGGTCACAAGTGACCCCAAGCTAACCCATCATCTGGCATAACCCAAAGCAACTGAATAAAATACATAAAATAGAAGGAATAATGCGGAAACAACCCATAACTTAGTCTGGCCAACATGAAAGTAAATTTACACGGTCACAATTCTGCTCATATATATACAAATCTGAAACTGAATACACTGACTACTAGTGACTGTCTATGAAGCCTCTACTAGCATTGACCAAAGATAGCCGGAGCTTGTACCTACATTTTTGTAAGAATGTAGCCCATGGAAATATGTGGGTCAGCACTTTGAAATGTACTGAGTATGTGGGGGTTCATGCAACAATATAAAT